>NW_004443942.1:8998570-9011066 GCF_000243295.1 Trichechus manatus latirostris
TGGGGTTGTTAACCATTGTCATAGGGCAATATGTGTACTAACTGTTTAATGAGAAACTATTTGTTCTGCAAACCTTCATCTAAGGTACAAAAAAAAAAAGAATTACCTCTGTGAGATCAAATTGACAACAGCAACTCAAAAGGTTTGATGGGAAGCCTAGGGAACAATGAGTGGAAGGTAATGGTGATGGAATAATTTGGAAAAGGATAGTGAGAATAGCAGCACAACTGGAAGAATGTAATCGATGTCAATGAATTGTACATGCAGAAACTTTCAAAATGGTGTAACTTTGGCTATGTATATTTTCACCAAAAAAAAAGGTCCTCAAGGTCGAGAAGGGAGAGTGTTGATATGTCATGGGGTTGTTAACCAATGTCATAAAACAATATGTGTACTGAATGTTTAATGAGAAACTATTTCTTCTGTAAACCTTCATCTAAAGTACAATTAAAAAAAAAATGGTGGACTTTACTAAAAGAACAGTTCAGTACTCAATTCTTCTGGATAATTTAACTAGTGTGCAAAATTATAGGAAATTTTTTTAGAAAGCAAAGAAAATGTAAAGAATTTTCTAGCAAAGATATTCAACTACTTTCTTGGCAACTTTTTTAAAAAATTAACAGCAAAAAATTTGGCATTATTAAAAAAACAACAACAACAAAGAAATCAGAGACAATCTAGTCTTCCATACTTGCCATTCATGCTTATACGAAGTAGGTAGTCACCTTTATGGTATGTTGAAAATGTTCCCTTCTACCTCTTAGAGAAAAAAAGCCAAGCTTTCCAATCAGAAGCCTACATTCTATCATTAATGTGTTTGTGCTAAACACTGCTTTCTCCATACAGTCTTCTTTAAAAATAAAAAATCTTGAAGGGAGGAATAGTCTCACATCCCTAAACTCTGAGGGTAAATGAATGACGAGATCTCAGGGTGACTAGTATCAGAGAAAAGCACTGAGTGTCTGATGGAATGGGATTGCTGAAAGAAGAAAAAGAGCCAGAAAAGGTACTGTGGGTGCTTGAACAACTGCAGATGAAGGAATAACTCACCAACTTCACTTCTCTCACTTTTCCATCTACACTTTCAGTCTGTTCTTTTCATCTAGTTAACTTGTTTTTTTTCCCTCAACTGCTTGTACTCTGACACTTCATATGTTTTCTTCTATTTATTCTCCAGTTTTTAACCTTCATCCCTCTTTCTTTCACAAGCTCACACAGAAGACTATCTCTAAAGTGAAAGTTTATATTTGTATAGATTTTTCAAGGTGTTCCGATGGTAAAATGGTTAAAAGCACTCAGCTGCCAACGGAAAGGTCAACAGTTTGAACCCACCAAGTGGCTCCATGGGGTAAAATCCTGGCAAGCTGCTCCAGTAAAGATTAAAACCAAAACCAAACTCGTTGCCATCTAGTCGATTCTGACTCATAGTGACCCTATAGGACAGAGTAGAACTGCCCCATAGGGTTTCCAAGGAGCAGCTGGTGGATTTGAACTGCAGACCTTTTGGTTAGCAGCTGAGCTCTTAACCACTGTGCCTCCAGGGCTCCTCCCCTTATATATAGTAGGTGCTTAATTTAAAAAAAAGAAAGTACTGAATGAATGGCTGCTTTCTTTTATTGTAGTTTCTTCTTTTTTATCTTGGTTTTTCCTTTTTCAATTCATTGATCTTATTTTTCTCATATGACTTTTATTTTGAATCATCTTCTTCCTACATGTAAAACCAACAAAATTTTAATGTTTCTCTGTTCTTTAATAACTGGATTTTCTTTTACTTTTTTCCATTTGGATTATCTCTTATCTTCTGTTGATTCTTTGTTTGAGCTTATTCATTCTCCTTAAGATCTATCTCCACCTACTATAACCACCTCCACTCATAGTGAATGAATGGCAAGACAAACAAGAGTGCCTGATACATTGGTTACTTCATTTCTTCATTCTATAAATGCATATTAAGCATATTATATGTACAAGGTATGTTCTGTCTAGGCAGGGAAAATACAATAGTAAGTAAGATAAACAAGGTCTTTGCCCCATGGAGGTCTTCTTGGGAAGACATAAACAAAGTAAGTAATAAATAAAATCATTATAGACTGTCATTAGTGCTTGAAAAGAAACAAACAGGTTGCAATACGAGAGAACTGGAGGAACAGAATACTCCAGAGAACCTATAATCTATGTCTATCATTATATGCCTCCCACTACAAAAGGCAAAACAAGAGTGTCTTACAAGCACCAACGCTTGGGTAACAAAGAATTCATTAGAAGTCTGACTCTAATGCAACTGTTGTTGTCGTGGTTAGGTGCCACTGTGTTGGTTCCAACTCATAGCAACCCTATGTACAAGAGAATGTAACACTGCCCAGTCCTGTGCCATCCTCACAGTCTTTGCTATGTTTGAGCCCATTGTTACAGCCACTGAGTCAATCCATCTCATTGAGGGCCTTCCTCTTTTTCCTGACCCTCTACTTTACCAAGCATGAGGTCCTTCTCCAGGGACTAGTCCCTCCTGATAACAGGTCAAAAAGTACATGAGATGAAGTCTTGCCCTCGATTCCAAGGAGCACTCTGGCTTTACTTCTTCCAAGACAGACTTGTTCATTCTTCTGGAAGTCCATGGTATATTCTATATTCTTCACCAACACCATAATTCAAAGGCGTCAACTCTTCTTTGGTCTTCCTTATTCACTGCTATCACATGCACATATAAACCTGTTGCCGTTGAGTTGATTCCGACTCATAGCGGACCCTATAGGATAGAGTAGAACTGTCCCATAGGGTTTCCAAGGAGAGGTTGGTGGATTCGAACTGCCAACCTTTTGGTTAGCAGCTAGTTAGCAGCCAAGCTCTTAACCACTGCACCACCAGGGCTCTGCATGCACATGAGGTGACTGAAAATACCATGGCTTGGGTCAGGCCCACCTTAGTCCTCAAAGTGACATCTTTGCTTTTGAACACTTTAAAGAGGTCTTTTGCTGCAGATTAGCCCAGTGAAATATGTCATTTGATTTCTTGACTGTTGCTTCCATGCATATGGTAGGTTGTTAGTCTTCTGTGTATTCCTTCCTTCTTCTTTTGATGCTCCCTGGGACTTTCAATATCTTCCCATAAAATTCTTCAAAATTGCAACTCGGGGCTTGAATTTTTTTCTTCAGTTCTTTCAGCTTGAGAAATGTCAAGCGTGTTCTTCCCATTTGGTTTCCTAACTCCAGGTCTTTGTACCTTTCGCTTTTCAAGCCACACTTTGAAATCAACTATTTTACTTCATCATTTCTTTCATTTGCTTTAGCTACTTGATGTTCAAGAGCAAGTTTCAGAGTCTCTTCTGACATCCATTTTGGTCTTTTCTTTCTTTCCTGTCTCTTTAATGACCTTTTTTTTCTTGTGTGATGTCCTTGATGTCATCCCACAACTCATCTGGTCTTTGGTCATTAGTGTTCAACGTGTCAAATCTACTCTTGAGATGGTTTACAAATTCAAGTGGGATATACTCCAGGTCATATTTTGTTTTAATTTTATTCAGCTTCAACCTGAACTTGCAAATGAACAACTGATGGCCTGTTCTGTAGTCGGCCCCTGGCCTTGTTCTGACTGATATTGAGCTTTTCCATCATCTCTTTCCACAGATGTAGTCGATTTGATTCCTGTGTATTCCATCTGGTGAGGTCCATGTGTATACTCGCTGTTTATGTTGTTGAAAAAAGGTATTTCCAATGAATAGGTCATTGGTCTTGCAAAATTCTATCATTCAATCTCCGGTGTCGTTTCTATCACCAACGCTGTATTTTCCAACTACCAATCCTTCTTCTTTGTTCTCAACTTTTGCATTCCAATCACCAATAATTACCAATGCATCTTGATTGCATGCTTGATCAGTTTCAGATTGCAGAAGTTGGTAAAACTCTTCCATTTCTTCATGTTTGGCCTTAGAGGTTGGTATGTAAATTTGAGTAATAGTCTTATTAACTGGTCTTCCTTGTAGGCATATGGATATTATCCCATCAGTGACAGTGCTGTACTTCCAGATAGATCTTGAAATGTTCTTTTTGACAATGAATTAATGCAACTAACATCCACAATTTCAGATGGATTCCTAAACAGGATAACATTTAGATAATATTTCATTGTCAAATCTGTCTTGGAAGAAGTATAGCCAGAACGTTCCTTAGAAGCAAGGATGACAAGACTTCGTCTCACATACTTTGGACATGTTATCGGGAAGGACTCGTCCTTGGAGAAGTACATCATGCTGGTAAAGTGGAAGGTCAGTGAAAGAGGAAGACCCTTAACAAGATTAACTGACACAGTGGCTGCAACAATGGGCTCAAACATAGCAACAATTGTGAGGATGGCCCAAGACCAGGCAGTGTTTCATTCAGAACCAACTCCATGGCACCTAACAACAACAACATCGTTTAGAAGTACAACTCTGTGATCCAAACTGATCACATAACTTCAATGAATTTAAATTCAGCCCTTTATTTCTATTGATAAGGCTTAGGAATAGTATGTATTTTGATTTTTCTAAGCATTATAAAAATTAAATTGTTTTAAATTAAACCAATGAAGTAAAACTTTTTTATCCTTAGTGATGTCATTCAGCTGTTTTAAAATATTTTTATATATTCTTTCAATTTACAAAATGCCATTGGAAAATGATTTTTCTTCTACCACACCTGTATGACCATAATAAATTATTCTAGGTAAAAACTCTCCTATCTGTACATTGACTGTTTGTCAAATTCATTCCTTTTTCTATGTTATTGGTTTATTTTTGCTTTTGGATTTTATTTTCAAAATAGACATTGCTGAACAAATTTTACTTTCCACAATACTATTATCATTTAAATAAGCAAAATAGTTCAATAAAGGGTGGTTCTTAAAGGCAGTGGTATGCTTCCTGTTTATAACCCAGTTCTTTACTCTTTCTCAGTAGTACTCCCAAATAAGTGCCAAATAAAATCCTTAATATGGAATTTCAGTTTAAATGCTCACAAATTAAGCAAAGAAGTCAGTGTTCTACTTAAAATAGTCACTTTTTCCATTTTTTGTTTCAGCCCTAAGAAACGAGATATAGTTCATTTTAAATGTAAAACTTTGTACACCATGCAAATCATGTCTGTGTGTCAAAGAAAAATAACAAACTTAATGAGGAATGTTAAAAAAGCAGAACCCATTAGTTTAAAGATACATAGGACCAGCCAAAGATGACAAACATGCATAAAATTCAAAACATGGTGGGAAAGGGAATAGGCACTGAAACACATAAATCAGTGTTTTGAATTCTTTTTCTCTGTGGGTATAATTGTACCTTAGTTTCTTATAATGATTTATTGAGGTAAGTATTCTGTATGGTTTAACAGCTACAGCTTCAAAGTGTCAGGCACAGGCTCTCCTTTATTCATGAGGCAGCTGAGTATTGGGATGTGAATTCACTTCTGTATTCTGGGACTTGGCAAAGTTTGTTTTTAAGGTCCTTATAAAGAATTCATGCTGATGCAGTCTATTCAAATGTGAAAAATACTATGCAGTAATGAGTGAAACAGAAAACCTTTACAGTAACTCTGGAGAAAAAAGTAAATAAATTGAAATAAACCACACAGAATTACTTTTGGCAAAGTAAAGAATGTCCCTGAGTTCATCTTAATCCACTTTTTCAGGTTTAGCGATGCCTACAAACCTCATCACTGGATGGACTACTAAACTGGGAACTGAATCTAAAATCAATACAAAAAGAAAATGATCAGAAAGAAATAGAAATTAAGCTTCAATTTATAACATTCACATAAGAAAGTCTTTTGGGTTGATTTTCAATTTGCTCACACTACTGCTCTGGGGCCAAGGTAAATCCAACATCAACCAGTAATACAAGTTGCAACAGTATGTAGTTTATTATTAAAACTACCATATAGCAACTTTATGATTTGGAGGGAGAAAATAAGGAATTTACCAAATATATTTCCTTGGAAAACATCGTGAGAATAGAAGTTACATGTGAATGCTAAAGGCACACGGCAACCATGGAACTCATTGATCTTACATTTGTCTATACCAAGCCTTTCAGGAGGAAATTCAGATTTTTGCCAAGAAATAGATGTGCCTTAGATGTATAACCTCAGCATTGAAATTCAATCCCCTGGACAGTGGCTCTCCGATATGTCCATACTCCCACCCATCTGCTAGAGTGGCTTTATGACTCCCCCAGATGATTTGCTACATTGCGGCTAAAGGTACCAATTAAAAATAAATCGAAAAGAAACTAAAACACACAGTTTGAAAATGTACCTTCATTTTTTGTAATGGGATTTTCTCATTGCCAGGTAATGTAAATTAGGCACACAAATTTTGTTCTTTTGAAAGAGTATTTCACAGTATTAGAGAGAGATGCTTTCACTTTTTTTTGCTATTTTCCCTTTAAAATCAAGAATTACCTAGAAATTCTGCCTGCCTGCTGAAAGCTACTCATTGAATTATAAACTTTTTTAAATTATCCTCACAGACCATAATATAACCATACATAAGCAGATGATCAGTAAACACTGACTTACCTCAGATAGCAACTTACTAGTTAAAAATAGCTCAGGAAAGTGTTATCACTTTTCAGATGACTTTTTTCCCAGAATGATAACTTTTTTCACCCCAAAACACACTAAATAAATACACATATTTTGACACTATACTTTCCGGTAAAGACACCAGTTTCCTAAACACAACAATTTCTAAACAGTTTATACTCGACTATTAACCTAATGAAGATCAAAGACTACAGCCTTCAGTATGGATTACTCCTCAACATAAAGAAAACAAAAATCCTCACAACCGGACCAATAAGCAACATCATGATACACGGAGAAAAGACTGAAGTTGTCAAGGATTTCATTTTACTTGGATCCACAATCAACGCCACAGAAGCAACAGTCAAGAAATCAAATGATATATTGCATTGGGCCAATCTGCTGCAAAAGACCTCTTAAAAGTGTTCAAAAGAAAGATGTCACTCACCTTGAGGACTAAGATGTGCCTGACTCAAGCCATGGAATTTGTAATTGACCCATATACATATGAAAGCTGGACCTTATGCAAATGAATAAGGAAGACTAAAGAAGAATCAGTGCCTTTGAATTATGGTGTTGGCAAAGAATATTGAATATACTATGGACTGCTAGAAGAACAAACAAATTTGTCTTGGAAGAAGTACAGCCAGAATGCTCCTTAGAAGTGAGGATGGTGAGACTTCGTCTCACGTACTTTGGACATGTTATCAGGAGGAACCAGTCCCTGGAAAAGGACCTCATGCTTGGTAAAGTAGAGGGTCAGCGAAAGAGAGGAAGACCCTTAACAAGATTAACTGACACAGTGGCTGCAACAATGGGCTCAAGCATAGCAACAACTGTGGGGATGGCGCAGGACCACGCAGTGTCTCATTCTGTTTTACATAGGGTCACTATGAGTCAGAACCGACTGGACGGCACCTAACAA
This sequence comes from Trichechus manatus latirostris, assembly GCF_000243295.1. Classification (NCBI taxonomy): domain Eukaryota; kingdom Metazoa; phylum Chordata; class Mammalia; order Sirenia; family Trichechidae; genus Trichechus; species Trichechus manatus. The sequence continues at coordinate 9,006,047 of NW_004443942.1, forward strand.
CAACAATTAACCTAAAGGTTAATGGTTCAAACCTAAAAGTTAATGGTTTAAACCCACCCAGCAGTGCCATGGAAGAAAGGCCTGGCAATCTGCTTCTGAAAGACTACAGCCAAGAAGTCTCTGTAGAACAATTCTCTGTAACACATGGGGTTGCCATGAGTTGGGATCCACTCAATGCCAACAGGTTTTTTTTTTTTGTTTTTTTTTTTTAATATCATCTGAAAATTTTTCCATTATGTACCATGTTTAAATGACTGCCATGAATTGAATTGTGTCCCCAAAAAATATCTGTCAACTCGGCTAGGTCATGATTCCCAGTATTGTGTGATTGTCTACCTTTTGTCACCTGATGTGATTTCCCCTATGTGTTGTATATTCTACCACTACAATGTAATAAAATGGATTAGCAGCAGTTATATTGATGAGATCTACAAGATTAGATAATGTCTTAAGCCAATCTCTTTTGAGATATAAAAGAGAGAAGCGAGCAGAGAGACATGGGGACCTTATACCACCAAGAAAGCAGTGCCAGAAGCAGAGCACTTCCTTTGGACCTGAGGTTCCTGTGCTGAGAAGCTCCCAGACCAAGGGAAGACTTATGACAAGGACCTTCCTCTAGAGCTGACAGAGAAAGCCTTCCCCTGGAGCTGACACCCTGAATTTGGACTTCTAGTCTACTAGACTGTGAGAGAATAAATTTCTCTTTGTTAAAGACATCCACTTGTGGTATTTCTGTTACAACAGCACTAGATGACTAAGACAATGATCCAAAATGTTTTGCACTGCTTATAAAGAATAAAGAGGTAGCATCTTGAACAACTCTAAAGGCAGTTTTCTGTGCTATAACTTCTTATTAAGTTCATGTGAACCCAAAATAGCTATGTTGTTGTTCTTCTTAGATGCCACTGAATTGATTCTGACTCATAGCGATCCTATGCAAAACAGGACAAAACACTGCCTGGTCCCACACCATCCTCACAATCGTTGTTATGCTTAAGCCCATTGTTGCAGCCACTGTGTCAATCCATCTCATTGAGGGTCTTCCTCTTTTTCTCTGACCCTCTACTTTTCCAAGTATGATGTCCTTCTCCCGGGACTGATCCCTCCCGACAACATGTTCAAAGTATGTGAGACGTAGTCTCGCCATCTGTGCTTCTAAGAAGCATTCTGGCTGTACTTCTTCAAAGACAAATCTGTTTGTTCTTCTGGTAGTCCATGCTATATTCAATATTCTTCTCCAACACCACAATTTAAAGGCGTCAATTCTTTCTTTGGTCTTCTTTATTCATCATCCAGCTTTCACATGCATAGCAGGCAACTGAAAACACCATGGTTTGTGTCAGGCGCACCTTAGTCTTCAAGGTGACATCTTCACTTTTCAACACTTTAAAGAGGTCTTCTGCAGCAGATTTGCCCAGTGCAATGCGTCATCTGATTTCTTGACTGCGGCTTCCATGGGTGTTGACTGTGGATCCAAATAAAATGAAATCCTTGACAACTTTAATCTTTTCCCCCTTTATCATGATGTTGCTTATTGGTCCAGTTGTAAGAATTTTTGTTTCCTTCATGTTGAGGTGTAATCCATACTGAAGGCTGTGGTCTTTGAGCTTCATCAGTAAGTGCTTCAAGTCCTCTTCACTTTCAGCAAGCAAGGTTCTGTCATCTGCATAACGTATGTGGTTAATGAATCTTCCTCCAATCTTGATGCCCTGTTCTTCTTCATATAGTTCAGCTTCTTGGATTATTTGCTCAGCATACAGATTGAGTAGGTATGGTAATGGATACAACTCTGATGTACACCTTTCCTGATTTTAAACCACGCAATATCCCCTTGTTCTGTTCGAATGACTGCCTCTTCATCTATGTACCGATTCCTCATGAGCACAATTAAGTGTTCTGGAATGCCCATTCTTCACAATGGTATCCATAATTTGTGATGATCCACACAGTCGAATGCCTTTGCATAGTCAATAAAACTCAGGTAAACATCTTTCTGGCAGTCTCTGCTTTCAGCCAAGATCCATCTGACATCAGCAGTGATATCCCTCATTCCATGTCCTCTTCTGAATCTGGCTTGAATTTCTGGCAGTTCCCTGTCAATGGACTGCTGCAGCTCCTTTTGAATGATCTTCAACAAAATTTTACTTGCGTGTGATATTAATGATATTGTTCAATAATTTCCGCACTCAGTGGGATCATCTTTCTTGGAAATACTTATAAATATAGATCTCTTCCAGTCGGTTGCCAGATAGCTGTCTTCCAAATTTCTTGGCATAGATGAGTGAGTACTTCCAGTGCTGCATCTGTTTGTTGAAACATCTCAACTGGTATTCCATCAATTCCTGGAGCCTTGTTTTTCACCAATGCCTTCAGTGCAGCTTGGACTTCTTCCTTCAGTACCACTGGTTCCTGCTCATATGGTACCTCCTGAAATGGCTGAACATCGACCAATTCTTTTTGATATAGTGACTCTGGGTATTCCTTCCATCTTCTTTCGATGCTTCCTGAGTCATTTAATATTTTCCCCATAGATCCTTCAATATTGCAACTCGACACTTGAATTTTTTCTTCAGTTCTTTCAGCTTGAGAAGTGCAGAGCATACTCTTTCCCTTTGGTTTTTCATCTCCAGGTCTCTGCATATGTCAATATAATACTTTACTTTGTCTTCTCAAGCTGCCCTTTGAAATCTTACGTTCAGCTCTTTTACTTCATCATTTCTTACTTTCACTTTAGCTACTCAACGTTCAAGAGCAAGTTTCAGAGTCTCCTCTGACATCTATTTTGGTCTTTTCTTCCTTTCTGATCTTTTCAATGACCTCTTACTATAAAATAGCCATAAGTGCCTAAAAGGCTGAAAAATTGAAGAAAATTGTGCAGAAAGAATGCAACTTCCAAAGAATGAATACCTCACACTCCTCTTCTGCAAACCATCATCCATTATCAAGCTTTCTTTTCTTCTTTTGTCAAGTACAATAAACTTTTATTACACTATATTTTACATACAATCTATATTTACTTACTTTCAAAATGTTATTTGTTATACAAACTTGTTTTCATTGTTCAAATGATATATTTTTCTATCTGTGAAATAACTTTGGGTATCTTGGGGTGGGATGAAATGTATCATAAATTTTTCCATTGAAATTAATGAAAATATTTTTTATCTTATAGCTTTTTACTAAACAACAGAATTTTCAGAAATAAATTAACATCTTTAAGTGAGAGATAGGTGTATTCTATTCAAAAGGCATCACAGACCTAGAGAAGAAAGGAATTAACATCAACGGAGCATCCAGTATTTGCCAAGTACTATTCCAGATAGGTAAACACATGTTAGTTCATTTAATCTGCACAATAACCATGGGAGAGAAGTATTGTTATGCCCTTTTCTGAAAATGAGAAAACAGACTCAGAGATGTGAAATGAAGTGTTCAAGGTCACACAGCTAGTAAGTAGCAGACCCAGAATTCAAATCAAATGTTGATAAATTCAATGGTCACTTCTCTTGTGTTCACATGCACTTCTCATCGTCATTCAACACAATGAATATCAGCCTCCTTCTTGAAGCACTGTCTTTTTTTAGCTTCCAAATACCATATTCTCCTGGTTTAGTCCATTCTCACTAGCCACTACCTCTTAGCCTCCAATGTAGAATCTATCTCATCTGCCTAACTTACAAGTTCTGGGGTTCCTCAGGCTCAGATCATAGCCCTCTGAGACTTGTCTCTTTTCCTGGATAATCTCATGGATTTAAATACCATCCCTAAAATGATGACTCCCAGATCTCTAGCCCTGACTTCTCTGAGCTTCAGATTTGAATATTTCATTGTCTACTTTGTTCCTTCACATATTCACTTAGATACTTCAAAGACACTGTAAACTTAAAGTGTTCAAAAAATAATCAAAAAAGAAATCATGATATCCCCCCAAATCTGTCCATCTTCCCCCATCTGGGTAAGCAGAAATTCTGTCCATCAAGGCAAAAACCTGGAAGTTACCATTTATTCCTTCCTTTCCATTATTCCCAATATCCAAACCATCAATAAGTCCTGCTGTTTCTACAACTAAAATATATCTTGAATAGTTATACATGTCTCCATCTCCACTGCTACCACCTTAATGGAGGCCCCATTATTTCTCACCTGGACTATGCAATAGCTTCACTTCAACTCTTGACCTCCTCCAATCCATTCTTCATATTGTGATAAGAATGAGCTTCTTAAAACATCAAATTACAAAATCCAGCATTAAAGACAAAGAAAGACATTATATAATGATTACAAGGACAATCCACCATGAGGACATAATCATAATGAATATCTATACACCCAATAGCAGGGCTTCAAAATACATAAAACGAACTCTAACAGCACTGAAAAGAGAAATTGACAGTTCCACAGTAATAGCAGGAGACTATGACACATCATTTTCAGTAAAGGACAGAACATCTAGAAAGAAACTCAACAAAGATACAGATGATCTAAAGGCCACAATCAACAAACCTGAGCTCGTAGACATACACAGAATACTCCACCCAACAGCAGCAAAATATACATTCTTTCCCAACACACATGGAATGTTCTCCAGAATAAACCACAACTTAGACCACAAAGCAACTCTCAACAAAATCCAAAACAAACTGAGATAATACAAAGCATCTTGTCTGATCACACCATAAAAGTAGAAATTAACAACAGGAAGAGCAAGGGAAGAAAAATCAATTACATGGAAACTAAATAACACCCTGCTTAAAAATCACTGGGTAATAGAAGAAATCATAGATGGAATCAAAAAATTCCTAGAATCAAATGAGAATGAAAACACTTCATACCAAAACCTTTGGGATACAGCAAACACAGTGCTCAGAGGTCAATTTACAGCAATAGATGCACACATCAAAAAAGAAGAAAGGACCAGATGAGACTAACTAGGTACAGCAGTCCAGGGACAAGGGCCAGAAGGCAGAAGGGGACAAGGAAGCTGGTGATAGGGAACCCAAGGTTGAGTAAGGATATTGTT
>NW_004443942.1:9011166-9022393 GCF_000243295.1 Trichechus manatus latirostris
AGCTGGCCATCCAAGAAGCTCAACAAACCCCATATAGGATAGACCCCAAAAGAAAATCACCAAGGCATATCATAATCACACTCGCCAAAACCAAAGACAAACAAAGAATCCTGAGTGCAGCTCATGTAAAACAAGAAGTCACATACAGAGGAGAAACAATAAGACTAAGCTCATATTATTTGCCAGAAACCATGCAGGCAAGAAGGCAACGGGATGACATATATAAAATCTTGAAAGAAAAAGATTGCCAGCCAAGAATAATATATCCTGCAAAACTCTCGTTGAAATATGATGGTGAAATTAGGTCATTTCCAGAGAAAAGGAAGGATTACTTCCAAATTCATTCTATGAAGCCTGCATAACCCTGATACCAAAACCAGTCAAAGACACCACAAAAAAAGAAAATTACAGACCATTATCTCTCATAAATATAGACGCAAAAATTCTCAACAAAATTCTAGCCAATAGAATTCAGCATCATATAAAAAAAAATAATAATACACCCCGACCACGTGGGATTCATACAAGGTATGCAAGGATGGTTCAACGTTAGAAAATCAATGTCATCCACCACATAAATAAAACAGAAGAGTCAGATGACCATCTCAGTTGATGCGGAAAAAGGTATTCAGTAAAGTCCAACACTTATTCCTGATAGAAATTCTCAATAACATAGGAATAGAGGGGAAATTCCTCAACATATTAAAGGGCATCTATACAAAACCAACAGCCAACATCATTCTCAATGGAGAGAGGCTGAAAACATTCCCCCGGAGAACAAGAACCAGACAAGGATGCCCTTTATCACCACTCCTATTTAACATTGTGCTGGAAGTCCTAGATAGAGCAATAAGGCAGAAAAAAAGAAATAATGGGTATCCAAATTGGTAAGGAAGAAGTAAAACTATCCCTATTTATGGATAATATGATATTATACCTACCAAAAACCAAACCCATTGCCATCAAGTTGATTCCAACTGACAGCAATCCTATAGGAGAGAGTAGAACTGCCCTGTAGAGTTTCCAAGGAGTGCCTGGATTTGAATTGTCAACCTTTTGGTTAGCAGCTATAGCTCTTAACCACTACACCACCAGGGTTTCCCTACTATACGTAGGGAACCCAAAAGACTTCACAAGAAAACTACTGGAACTAATAGAAATATTCAGCAGAGTAGCAGGATACAAGATGAACATACAAAAATCAGTTGAATTCCTATACACCAATAAAGAGAACTACAAAAAGGAAATCAGGAAAGAAATACCATTTATAATAGCCCCTAAAAAAATAAAATATTTAGGAATAAATCTAACCAGGGACATAAAAGGCCTATACAAAGAAAACTACAAAATACTACTACAAGAGAACAAATGAGACCTACATAAATGGAAAAAGATACCATGCTCATGGATATGTAGATGCAACATTGTGAAAATGTCAATTCTACCCAAAGCAATCTACAAATACAATGCAATCCCGATCCAAATACCAATAACATTCTTTAATGAGATGGAAAATCTAATCATTAACTCTACATGGAAAGGAAAGAGGCCCCAGACAAGTAAAGCACCATTGAAGAAGAAGAATAAAGTAGGAGGCCTCATACTACCTGTCAAAACAGCCTGGTACTGGTCTGGTTCTGGTACAGTGACAAACACATTGACCAATGGAACAGAATGGAGAACCCAGATGCAAATCCATCCAACTACGGTCACTTGATCTTTGACAAAGTCCCAAAGTTCATTAAATGGGGAAAAGACAGTCTTTTTAACACATGATACTGGCAAAACTGGATGGCCATCTGTGAAAAAATGAAACAGGACCCATACCTCACACCATACACAAAAACTAATTCACAATGGATCAAAGACCTAAATATGAAACCAAAAACTATAAAGGTCATAGAAGAAAAAATAGGTTCAACACTACAGGCCCTAACATACGGCATAAATAGGATAGAAACCATAACTAACAAAACACAAACACCAGAAGATAAGCTAGATAACAGATCTTCTAAAAATTAAACACTTATGCTCATCAAAAGACTTCACCAAAACAGTAAAAAGAGAACCTACAGACTGGAAAAAAAATTTTGGCTATGACATATCTGACAAAGATCTAATCTCTAAAATCTATAGAAAAATCCAACACTTCTACAACAAAAAGACAATTCAATTAAAAAAATGAGTAAAGGAAATGAACAGACGCTTCACCGAAGAAGACATTCAGGTGGCTAACAGACACATGAGGAAATATTTGTGCTCACTAGCCATTAGAGAAATGCAAATCAAAATTACAATGAGATACCATCTCACACTGACATTACTGTCAAGAATCAAAAAAACAGAAAATAACAAACGTTGGAGAGGTTGCGGGGTGACTGGAACTCTTATGCACTCCTGGTGGGAACGCAAAATGGTACAACCATTTTGGAAAATGATATGGTGCTTCCTTAAAAAGCTAGAAGTAGAAATACCATACAATCCAGCAATCCCACTCCTAGGAATATACCCAAGAGAAATAAGAGTTGTTACACGAGTAAACATATACATACTCATGTTCATTGCAGCATTATTCACAATAGCAAAAGATGGAAACAACCTAAGTGCCTATCAACAGATGAATGGATAAACAAACCATGGTACATACACACAATGGAGTACTATGCAACGATAAAAAACAATGACGAATCTGCAAAACATCTCACAACATGGATAGATCTGGAGGGCATTATGCTGAGTGAAGTAAGTCAATCAAAAAAAGACAAACACTGTATGAGACCACTATTATACAAACTCATGAAAAGATTTACACACAGAAAGAAACAACCTTTGATGGTTATGAGGGAAGGGAGAGTGCGGAGGGAAAAACACTAACTAGACAATAGATAAGTGGTAACTTTGGTGAAGGGTACAACAGTACACAATACTGGGGAAGTCAGCACAACTTGACCAAGGTAAAGTCACAGAAGCTTCATAGACACATCCAAACTCCGTGAGGGACCAAATTACTGGCCTAAGTGCTGGGGACCATGGTCTCAGGGGACACGTAGCTCAAATGGCATAAAATAGTTTACAAAGAAAATGTTCTACATCCTACTTTGGTGAGTAGTATCTGGGGTCTTAAAAGTTTGTGAGCGGCCATCTAAGATACTCCACTGGCCCCACCCCATCTGGAGCAAGGGAGAATGAAGAAAACCAAAGACACAAGGGAAAGATAAGTCCAAAGGACTAATGGACCACAGTTACCACAGCTTCTACCAGACTGAGTCCAGCACAACTAGATGGTGCCCGGCTATCACCACCGAACGCTCTGACAGGGATCACAATAGAGGGTCCCAGATGAAGCTGGAGAAAAATGTAGAACAAAATTCTAACTCACAAAAAAAGACCAGACTTAATGGTCTGACAGAGACTGGAGAAATCCCGAGAGTGTAGCCCCCCAGACACCGATTTAACTCAGTACTGAAGTCACTCCTGAGGTTCACACTTCAGCCAAAGATTAGACAGGCCCATAAGACAAACAATAATACACGTAGCTCAACCATGTACATGAGACTAAATGGGCACACCAGCCCAGGGGCAACGGCGAGAAGGCAGGAAGGGACAAGAAAGCTGTATGAATGGAAATGGGGAACCCAAGGTAGAGAAGGGGAGAGTCTTGGCACATCGCAGGGCTGGCAACCAATGTCTCAAAACAATATGTGTATTAATTGTTTAATGAGAAACTAATGTGCGCTGTAAACCTTTATCTAAAGCACAATTAAAAAAAAATCAAATCACTCTCCTGCTAAAAACCCTTCAGTGGCTATCACTGCATTAGAATAAAATCCAAACTCCATATCATGTTCTACAAAGCCCTGCCTATCTTTCCAACCTCATCCTATGCCACTCACCCCTCTTTTCACTCTAAGTCTCAACAGTCTTTTTTCAGTACCAGAACACACTCAGCTTCAAAGCCTTTTCACATGCTGTTCCCTCTATCTAAAACACCTCCCCCATTAATTACCTAGCTAGTTCCATTTTCATCCTGAGTTACTACCTCAAAGAGATAATGTCAAACCACGTGGTCAGAGGCCCTTGCTTGTTTCTTTATGGCATTTACTATAATATGTAATTGTTTTATATATTAGCCTTTTTATTATCCACCAAAATAGAACATAAGCTCCATAAAGGTAGAGAATAAATTATTTATGTTGTTAATTGTTATATTTCCAGTGCCTGGCACATAATAGCTATCATTAAATACTTTCTGAATGAGTGAAAAGTCAGCTGCGTCTGATTCCAAAACCAATGTTCTTTCCACTGTATCATGCTGCCACCTTAAAAGATCTTAGAAATCATCTCGTCCAAACCTTTCATTTTAAACAAATGAAAAAACTGAGATCCAGAAAGACAAGTGTTTTGCCCAAGGCCAAACAGTAATAATTAACAGAGCCACAATGAGAATCTTAGGCTTTCTGACTTGTGATACAGGCTTTTTCTTACATACCACATTGCCTTATTCTGATAGCTCCACCCAAAAATATGCTTAAGAAGTTTCTCCTAAATATGAAGTGGCCAAAAATACTAGTAAAAATTTTAGCAACCATTTACAATCTCAGATAACACAAGAAAAGAAAAATACAATTACAGCAGCAGTACCCAATGCACGTGGTTGCCAAATTCTTTTTTCCATAATTTTTTGTTTTATAGGAAACACTTTAAAACATAGACAAGATGGTTCTCTATTTTACATTGCATAAATCATTTATTTCACAATATAGGCAACAAATTTTATTTCATATAAATAATATATTTAGAATATACTTTCTCAGAGAAATCACACTGTTCTTAAAAATTTACTATAATTTTCCCAGTACCAGTAACTCTTTAAAACTCATACAAAATATAAAATTCATACAATTTTGAAACCAAACAAGAAACTAAGCCAAATATCTACAGTTGATAACCACAGATAAAAGACAAAAGAAAGAACAACCAAACCCAGGAATCCTACTCTGCCTACTGCCAGAATTCGATCACAGGTCTGTAAAGTGCTTAGCTATGTATCATTTACTCAGTCCATGAAGCAATACAGTCTACACTGTCACAACTGCATACTGCCTTCAGCTCCTTCCACTCTTCCAGAGCCCAAATCAGAGAGTTACTAAATCATCTCAAACTGCTACTGTCACCTAAAAGAGGAAACTTTGATACAGCTTTTCTTTGCCAACAACTTTTTACTTCCTAGTAAGCGATTTGTGTTCACAGTCACTATTTAACTTGTGTATATATTTTTTTTTAATTTCCATAATAAGAAGGTAGAAAAAAATAATCTGTCATCAGCTATTAAGTCCTTCCAAGAATCCAAACCCAAAGCAAACCCACTGCCGTTCCGTCAATTCCAACTCATAGCAACCCTATAGGACAAAGCAGAACTGTCCCCATAGGGTTTCCAAGGAGCAGCTGGTGGATTTGAGCTACCAACCTTTTGATTAGCAGCTGAATGCTCAACACTATGCCACCAGGGCTCCATATTTAGTCCTTAAAACAGCTACATGTCTCCATCTACCTCCTTCTTCATTTTCTAAAAACTTCAATGTAATTTTTCTAAAATATTAAAAATAATAAAATATATTTTTTAACTTAGTATTGCCGTAGTATTTACTACTACAAATGATAAACATTTCAGCTATATTATAGTTCAAATAAGTTTATGTAAGCTACCCTAGTAAATGGAGCCCTGGTGGTGCAGTGGTTAAGAGCTTGGGCTGTTAACCAAAAGGCTGGCAGTTCGAATCCACCAGTGGCTCCTTGGAAACCCTATGGGGCAGCTCTTCTCTGTCCTATTGGGTCGCTATGAGTCAGAGTCCACTTGACCACAACAGGTTCTTATCCCATAAATAGACATCATTTACAGCATTGTTCTATGGAAAACAAAAAACTGCTTCTATAGAACTTTTTTTTGCCTGATTTCCTTTTTCCCTAAAGTTACTATGCTCAACTTTCAAAATTCTTTTCATACAATGTCATGTTTCATTGTTTTTCCTTCATAAAAATTTCACAATTATTATCTATATACCTTTATTATTGACCTACCAGTTGTGAATGTTGTAACTTTTACTTTTCATTGGGTCTTTTTATTCCACCAGATGTGTCTCTTGCTGCTGATCATTAGAACACACAAATAACTTCAGAATATATTGTACTTCTGTAGATTTCAGAGCTCTGACTTATAAGTTTTCATTTAGAATCTGGCAAAGTAGTCCTGTGGGAAAAGTTTCAAAAAATTAATTTCAATAGTAGAATTCAGAGTCCACTCTTACTCACTTTAGAAGCTCAAATCCTATATCTTAAACATAGACTAACAACCAATTATTAATATGTATTACAGTGGAATGTTGCTAAAAGCACGACTAAACCTTGGCCACCCTGTACAGTGTAGAGTACTCTCCCATTCTATCATGGAAAGCCTCAAACTTGCACTGCTTAATATGGTATCCACTAGCCACATGTGGATATTGGGCACTTAAAATGTGACTACCTCTAACTGAGATGTGCTGCAGTATAAAATACACACTGGATTATTAAGACTTAGTACCAAGAAAAGAATGTAAAATATCTCATTAATAATTTTTATATCTATTACATACTGAAGTGATAATATTTTAGATACCTTAGTTATCTAAGAGACTTTATTAAAATTTATTCCACCTATTTATTTTTTGTATTTTTTAATGTGGCTACTAGAAAATTTTAAATTACATATGTGACTCACATTTGTGACTCACATTATATTTCTATGAAACAGTGCTGCCACTGTTATAAACAGGGCTCTACTGCACCTAGAATGTTGTTTTCTCCTTCTCATACAAAAGACTAAGATAACTCTCCTCATGATGATGATGATGATATCTTAAATTTTACGAAGTACTTTTAAATACATTACCTCATTTTATTCTTTTGATTTTCTACTTTGATTTAGTATCTTCCTGTACAGTACATCAAACCATCATCATCTAGGATGCCTGCAGTTTTAAAATGCATTGGTGGGGAAACTCTATTTCCCAGACTTAAAACAGAATAAAAGTATCAGAACACTCATAGATAAAGCCTTTGAGGGCATCCAGAGTTCTATAGCTATGTTAGTTTTTGGTGTTTTTTCCCCAAAGGAAATAGCTTTTGATTAATACGTTGATTGTGGTGGGTAGCCCATAAAAAGCAAAGTCTCTAAAAGAAAACATACTTTCAGTGAGAATTAGTCAAAGAAAGAAGGAGGAGAAAGAGAGAAACATTGTAGGAATAGATAATAAATATTAATTGCCTCTCTGCTCAAAGCAGAAAGTACTATAAACTCAAGAACATTATAACAGCTAAAGGAGTTTATTATTAGAACAACACTTAGCCAAGGGAGTAAAAAAGATGAAAATAATAGTTTAATGATTTTGAAGTTTTATTTTTTTCCACCCACTTTCAGTTCTCTGATGGAACAAAAATTGCTTTTCCCTGTATCAAATGATAGTTCATGAAAAATGTCAAAGTTCTAATAACCAAAGATTAGTACTATTGTATTCTTAAAACACAAGCATTAATAAGCTTGATCCATACACTGTTTTTCTCCTAAGAATGTCAAATGCTTCCTATTTAGAGATAATTTCATTCTGATAATCATAAAGGAACAGTTAAATTCTATGATTGGAGCAAGCAGGAACATAAATTGGAACAAGCACTTTGGGATATCTTTTGGCATTATTTTCTACTCCTAAGCACCACTGGTGGAGCAGTGGCAAAGCGCTTGGCTGCTAATCGAAAGGTCAATGGTTTGAACCCACCAGCCACTCCGTGGGAGAAAGATGTGGCAGTCTGCTTCTGTAAAGATTTACAGTCTTGGAAACCCTACGGGGGCAGTTCTACTCGGTCCTGTAGGGTCTATAGGGTTGCTTTGAGTCAGAATCGACTTCACAGTATCAGGTTTGGGGTTTTTTGTTTTGTTTTGTTTTGGTTTTGGAAGTATATACCCAACAATAATGCATGAACATTTGCATCAAAACATATATGCAAAAGGAGTACTGGTGGCATAATGATTAAGCGCTCATTGAGCTGCTAACCAAAAGGCTGGCAGTTGAACCCACCTAGTGGCTCTGTGGGAGAAAGACCTAGCAATCTGTTTATGTAAGGATTCCAAACCAAACCCTTTGCCTTAAAGTCATTCTGACTCATAGCGACCCTATAGGACAGAGCAGAACTGCCCCCATAGGGTTTCCAAGGAGTGGCTGGGGGATTTGAACTGCCAACTTTTGGGTTAGCAGCCATAGCTCTCAACCACTGCACCACCAGGGCAGCCAAGAAAACCCTATGAAGCAATTCTATGCTGTCACATGGGGTCGCCACCCAGCAACAACTATTATGTGCCAGATACAAGTCTCTCTCATTAAATAAATAAATAAATACCACACACAAAACATATGCAAGAATGTTCATAGCAGTATTCATAACAGCCAAAAACTGGAAACAGCAAACCCATCAAAAGGTAAATATATGGTCAGACAATGGAATACTATACAGAAATAAAATTAGCCAACCACTGTAATATATAATAACATTGACGATTGTCACAAATAAAACATTGTGTAAAAGAAGCTAGATATAAAATAATACATACTGTATTATTCTATTTAAATAAAGCTCAAAAAGAGGGAAAATTAATTTATGGTCTTAGAAGTCAGAATAATTATCTTTGGGGAGAAGGAGGTGGTGGCAACTGGGAGAGAAGGAGGGCTTCTGGGGCACTAAAATCTTTTTATTTCTTGACCTGGGAAGAAGTTACATAAATACGTTCATTTTGTGATAACTGAGTTATACACTTACGATTTATGCACTTTTCTGTATGTATATTATACTTCAATAAAAAATATTTATTCAAAAAATTCTGTACTCATACTAAAATTTTGCTTTATATTACTAATTAAATTAAGTAAGACATCATTTGAAATTTAGGAAAGTTTTTGTTAAATTGAGATTTGCCTTTTAAGGAAGATTTTATCCTTAACATTACCTCCAAATTTATTAAACTCACGGTTACAGTTAAAGATGGAAGAGACAGAATAAATTAGTTAGGCTCACAGAAAGGTTCAGTGATTTGGCCAAGATCAAGTTAGTAACAATTGTGCAACTAAAATTCAAAACTTTCATTTCACATTGCAGGATTTTTTAAGTGTTTAGTTTAAGGAGAGTTAGACTTAGGGAAAATGAATGTGTACTCCCTTAGAGAGACTTGGATTCCCTCCGAAATCCTGGTGGTTTGTAATGCTAAAAGGACAGAAACTACGAGTCACTGAATATCAGCCATTCATTCCTCCATTTCAATTATAATAAAATAATGAATAAATCATAAAAAAGTAGGAAGTCATACTTGGAATTTTGGTGAAGAACTTTACAAGAATTGGCAATCCATGTACTTTGAGAACTCTTTGAAATCCCACTCTTCATGAAGACAGATATAGAATATTTGTGTTTAACAAAATTCTTTATTAAAAACAGAATAGTCTCATGCAGAAAAAGCATTTGACAAAATCCAACACACTTTCATGATAAAAACACTCAATAAACTAGGAATAAAAGAAAAATTCTTCAACATGATAAAAGCCATATATGAAAACCCCACACCTAAAAATCACACTCAGAGGTCCTGAGTGGAGCAAATGGTTAACGTGCTTGGCTGCTCATCAAAGGGTTGGTGGCTCAAGTTCACCCAGAGGTGCCTCAGAAGAAAGGCCTGGTGATCTACTTCAAAAAAATCAACCATTGAAAACCCTATAGAGCACAGTTCTGCTCTGACACACACAGGGTCGCCATGAGTTGGAAGAAACTCAATGGCAACTGGTTTGATTGTTTTTATGTTAACATCATACTGAATGGTGAAAGACTGAAAGCTTTTCCCTAAGATCAGGAACAAGACAATGATACCTGCTTTTCCCACTTCTATTCATCATAGTACTGAAAGTTCTAGCCAGTGCAATTAGACAAAAAAGAAAAGAAAGAAAGAAAAGGCAACCAATCAGAAACGGAAAAGCAAAACTATTCTCAAATGACATGATTTTACATCTAGGAAACTCTAAAGAAGCAACAACAAAAAAAACCGTTAGAGGCAATGAACAAGTCCAGGAACGTTGAAAGATACAAAATCAACACTCAAGAAATAAGTTATATTTCTATACAATAGCAATGAACAATTTGAAAAGAAAATTAGGAAAACAACTTCATTTACAATACTATCAAAAAGAATAAAATATTTAGGAATAAATTTAACCAAGGAAGTACATGATTCATAAAATGAAAACTATAAAACATTGTGGAAAAAATTGAAAGAGGGTCTAAATAAATGGAAAGACATCCTGTGTTCATGAATTGGAAGACTTTATATTGTTAAGATGACAATATTACCCAAAGCAATATACAGATTCACTGCAATCCCTATCAAAATCCCAATTACTTTTTTTTTTTTTCCAGAAATGGAAACACCCCTCCTAAAATTCACATGGAATTTCTAGGTACCTAGAATAGCCAAAACAGACAAAAAGGACAGTTGGAGGACTCACTCTTCCTGATTTCAAAACCTACTGCCAAGCTATATTAATCAAAATAGTGTGGCACTAACATAAAGATAGACATACAGATCAATGAGTAGAACTGAGAGTCCAGAAAATAAACCCATACATCTATGTTCAATTAATTATTATGCCAAGACAATTCAATGGGAAAAGAATAGTCTTTTCAACACTTGTGCTAGGACAGCTGCATATCCCCATGCAAAAGAATGAAGTTAGACCCCTATCTCACACCATATAAAAAAGTTAACTCAAATGGACCAAGGATCTAAATTTCAGAGCTAAAATTTTTAAACTCTTAGGAAAAAAACATAAGGGCAAATCTGTATGACCTTTGGTTTGGTAATGGTTTCTTAAATATGACACCAAAAAAAATCACAGGCTACAGAAGAAAAACATTGATAAATGGGACTTCAATAAAATTTAAAACTTTTGTGCAGCAAAAGACACTATCAAGAGGGTGAAAAAACAACCCACAGAATGGGAGAAAATATTTAAAAATCATATATCTGAAAAGAGTTTAATATCTAGAATCAATAAAAAAAAAATTCCTACAATTCAATAGTAAAAAGACAAACAGCTCAATTAAAAAGGGCATCAATATGCAGTCTACTAGAGACACATCTTAGAAACAAAGACGT
>NW_004443942.1:9022493-9051540 GCF_000243295.1 Trichechus manatus latirostris
CCAAGGCTGAGAAGGGAGAGTGTTGGTATGTCATGGGGTTGTTAACCAATGTCATAAAACAATATGTGTACTGACTGTTTAATGAAAAACTATTTGTTCTATAACCCTTCACCTAAAGAACAATAAAAAAAAATTTTTTTTAAATGGGCAAAGGATTTGAATAGACATTTCTCCAAAGAAGATATACAAATGGCCAATAAGTACATGAAAATATGCTCAATATCATTAGTCACTAGAGAAATGTAAATCAAAACTACAATCAGATAACCAGTTCACACCTACTAGGATAGCTATAACTTAAAAAATGAAAAATAACAAGTGTTGGCATGGATATGGAGAAATTGGAACCCTCATAAATTGCTGGTGGGAATGTAAAATAGTGCAGCTATTGTGGAAAACAGTTTGGAAATCTCTTAAAAAGTTAAACACAGAATTACCGTATGGCCCAGCAATTCTATCCCTAGGTATATACCCAAAATAATTGAAAACAGGGACTCAAACAGACATTTGTACACCAATGTTCATAGCAGCATTACTCACAATAGCCAAATGGTAAAGACCACTCAAGTGTCCATCAACAGATGCATGGATAAACAAAATATGGTATACAAACACAAAGGGATATTATTCAGCCATAAAAAAGAAATGAAATTCTTATATATGCTACAACATGGATGAATTTTGAAAACATTATGTTAAGTGAAATAAACCAGACACAAAAGGACAAACATTGTAAGATTTCACTTATATGAATTATCTACACCAGTTGCCATCAAGTCGATTCCAACACATGACAATCTCATGTATGTCAGAGTAGAACTGTGCTTCATATGGTTTTCAATGGCTGATTTTTCAGAAGTAGATTGCCAGGCCTTTATTCCAAGGTACATCTGGGTAGACTTGAACTTTGGACTCCAATCTCCAACCTTTCAATTAGAAGCTGAGCACATGAACCATTTGCACCACCCGGGGACTCCATGAAATATCTATAATAGGTACATTCATAGGGACAATAGATTAGAGGTTACGAGGAGCACAAGGGAAGGTGAAATGAGGCATTAACGCTTAAGAACAGAATTTTGTTTGGGATGATGAAAATTTTTGAAAATAGCAGTAAGATTGAGAATGTGAATGTAAATAATACCACGGAATTGTACACTTAAAAATGATTACAATGGGAAGTTTATGTTATATATGTTTTACCACAATTTAAAAAATAAAAATAAAATAAAAAGACAAGAATAGTCTCAATTCACATTGCCTTGTCTTTCACTTTTTGTAACTTGTTTGTAAACAAGTTTAGGAGCCAGAGAATCAGGAGAGGAGGTATTGATTACTGCTGGAAATTCACCTACGTTTGAGCTACTAGCAATTCACAAAATTCAAGGATATGACCTTTTATTCTTTGTTTCCTTCACTCTTTAAAATATGGCAACTCTTCCTCTTTTTTCTATTTGGGAAAAAAAAGTTGTTCTTCTGGCTTAGATTTGAAATATACAATGGTAACGTCCTCTGTGTTTCATGTTTTCCTGTTTAATTTTTTTTTTTTTAACTTTTGTTTTGCAGGAGGGGGAGGAAGGAGAGTTCTAAGAAAAGCTTTTATAACAGGTTCAAAAGTAGAAAAGCCACTTCAATCTCCAGACATTCGTAGTCTTTATTTCTTTAGTCCTTGAAAGGGCTTTTTAAATGTTAACAGCTAGGACTGCTTTCCTATACTGTTGTTCCAGGCTTATTTCCTTTGTAGTCTTGGGTTCTCCCGACCCTCAACCCCCGCAAAAACCTCCGTGCCAGCTTTTTTTTCAAAACAAAACCAACAGCAAACAATACCAAAAACAACAAAAAAAGATTTGATACATCATGATGTGGGTACAGGCCAACTTCTAAAATCCAATACAGAGTGGCTACCTATTGTAAGTCAGAGAATTAAAATATTTTGCTTCAATTTCTTCTATATTTGATGATTTCATGTGCCTATTTAACATGCTTTCATTTCTAAAATAATGACACCTGCAAACTTATTAGAGCTAAAGTAGCTAACAAGAAGCTTCTTTGACCTCTCAGAAATGCTGAAATACAACCTTCAGAAAATCAGCATTAAAAATGCTAATCATATACTCTGAAGTCTGAAAAAAAAGTAGGCTTAAAATAGTATGTATGGTATCATCCTATTTTAGAAAAAAACTTACATACATACAAAGATATGTTTGAAACTCTATATTCGAAGGTCTTAAATATGAATAATATTTCTGGATAGTGAAATTATAAATGTTTTTATTTCATTGTTGCTTATTTTATCTTCAATGTATGGCATTGTGTGCGATAAGGAAAAATATAACTCTTAGTCTCAAAGTAAGTGCTATTTTTATTACTTTTCAGCATATTATATAGGTACTTTTTTTAAAAATCCATATATATATACTTATATCTAGCTGCTTATATCTGTATCATATAAGCAGATAAAAGTTTTAAAGTATAATTTCCAAAATGGTAAAATCATGACTCTTATATAAATATAAAAAGAACATGAGTCCAAGTGTCAAGTGTCAATGATTTTATTTAACTCATTGATTAATGAGAGAATCAGTGAGAAGTTAAAAATAATTCATATTAGAATTTGACTTATAGAGATCTATATTCTCTACTGGACAAAATCCATTTGCATTGCCAAGAATAGGAATTATTTTCATTGTTATGGGCAGAAAACATGAGCATTGTTTTCAGTTTTCTACAATTTAACTTTTATCCCTACAGTGTTGTAAAATAGCCTTCTCAATCAAAGATAATCAAAAGTGCACACTCATTTAGAACCAGATAATCCCTAGAGGGCCCAACAGACCATTCAGCATTCCACTGAAAGCATACCCACTAATCACCTTTGCCCATTCCCAAGTCTTTGACAAATTTTCTTGATATATTTTACTAATTAGTAAACATATCTTACTAATTAGTAAATTGAATTAAAACTGTTTGTTATAATTAAAATAAATTCCTCAAAGGCAGAAAACAGTGTCTTTTTCTTATATATCCTCTAGAAATGTTTAATAAAGTCTGCTTAATGTGTATATAATTAAGTTAAATACTTAAGGTATATAATTAAAGAATCACAGACTATTTGAGGTAAGACAAACCTTAGAAACTTCAGACTAGTTTAAATGATGGAACATCAGTAAATTATGGAACATCATGAAACACTGATATATTTAAGTCCATCATATGAAATAAGAAAAATTCTATAGACAGACTATGAGTAAATTATAAGTATGCAATATAAAATCACAATCACGAACACAAATGTCCATGAAGACATAAGTTGTCAAACAAGCATGATCAACTCTGAGTTTTTCGATCAGTAACTTTTGTTAAAGTTTAAAAATTTTTAAAGGAGAAAATCATAAAACTGAGAAAATTCTATCCACTCAATTTTCCTCTCAATTAGGAAATTATTGTCATCACTTGAATTTTACAATGGAATAAATCCAAATCACAGAAGCATAGTTTGATGAAAGAATTTCAATGACTCTCCAAGGTCACACAACTACTTATTCAACAATACTTGTTAGTATAAAAATTATAATTCACAGTATTTCTTTCTACATTACATAACACTGGATCTTAAACATAAAACTATTTTATAAATTAATTAATGACACAAGCACATTGAGGAAATACTCATGGTTTTGGGCTACTGTCTTGAAAGGTAGTAATTTTCCTTTCTTAGAAGTAAGCATACTAAATTTGCAGGAAATGGATTAATTGCAAATTTTCCCTTGCTAAGCAATCGAGTAGTAGCAATAACATAGTGATTAAGAGCATAGCACTAGAGCCAGAACAAGCCACCAGATCCTTTACTTTTAGATAAGTCATCTTGTGGAAGTTACTTAACCTCTATAAACCTTAGTTTCCTCATCTATAAAATGAGATAATAGCACCTACCTGGGTGAAGATTGGAGCCCTGGTGGCACAGTGGTTAAAGAGATCGGCTGCTAACCCAAAGGTCCGCATTTGGAATCCACCAGCTGCTCCTTGGAAACCCTATGGGGCAGTTCTACTCTGTCCTACAGGGTCGCATGAGTCGAAATCTACTCGATGGCAATGGGCGTGGGGGTGTGAAGATTACATAAATTAACATATGTAAAGCACTTAAAGAGACTAGGTACAAAGTAAGCATTACCAATGTGTTCATCAAATCAGTGGTTATAAAAACGTGGTCCTCAGACAAGCCAACAGCAGCATATGGGAACTTGTTAGAAATGTAAATTATTGGACCCCTCACAGACTTACTGAATCAGAAACTCTGGGGATAGGGATCAGCAATCTAAGTTTTAACAAAAAATCTTTCAGGTGATACTGATGCAAACAAAAGTTTGAAAACCACTGGTATAAATAAATTGGATTTTACCTATTTCTCTCTGGATTTACAATTACATATAAACCATTAATACATATATAGCCATCAGTATACTTGTTTTGCATACCTCATTGTTTGTCACAATACTATCCAAAGATTTGGTTTCAAAACTGAAGGCGACTTCACACACACTACCCGTTGCCGTTGAGTCAATTCCGACTCATACCGACCCTATTGGACAGCCAAGCTCTTAACCATTGTGCCACCAGGGCTCCTCATACATACTAGATTGGCTATATTAAAAAAGACAGACAATAGCAAGTACTGGTGAGGATGTGAAAAAATCGGAACTTTCATACAGTGCTGATGGGAATATAAAATGGTGTAGCTCCTATTGACAACAGTCTGACAGTTCCTCAAAAATTTAAACACAAGAGTAGCCAAATGACTCAGCAATTCCACTCCTAGGTATGCACTCAAGAAAATCGAAACATATGTCCACACAAATTCTTGTATAGAATGCTGTTCACAGCAGCATTATTTATAATAACCAAAAAGTTGAAACAACTCAAACGGCCATCAACAGATGAATGGATAAACAAAATGTGGAATATATTGTTACAGTGGAATATTATTTGTTGGTAAAAATGAATGAAGTAGTGACATGCTACAACGCAGATGAACCTTGAAAACATTATGCAAAGTGAAAGAAGCCAAACACAAAGGACCACATATTATATGTTTCCGTTTATGTAAAATGGCCAGAAAAGGCAAATCGATAAAGTAAAGTAGTGGTTTCAAGGCCTGGGGATGTACTTCCAAAAAAATGGAGCACAGTTCTACTCAAACAAACACACATGGGGTCACCATGAGTTGGAGTCAACCTGATGGCAACTGTTTTTTTTAATATTGAGACTGAGAGACATACTGTATCCACCTTAACTTTAATCTCAAATGTTAGCAATATGTTACTTTTCCATAATGAATCATAATAAATCTTATATAATAATAAAAAAAAAAAGTCAAGTAGTGATTTCTTACGGCTGGGGGAGATGGGAGAAAAATGGGGAGTGACAACTGATGGGTACAGGATTGCTTTCTAGGGTGATAAAAATACTGTAAAATTTCTTGTGGGGATGGTTGTGCAACTCTGTGAATATATTTAAAAACATTGACTTGTATATTTTAAATAGTGAAATGTATGGAACGTGAATTATATCTCAATAAAGCTGTTATTAGAAAATACCTAAGGCATATGCCAAAATATTATGATTAATGGAAAATATACATAATACAAAAATTGTTGTAATAACAATAATCTGTATCTAAAACCCTAACTTATATTACCCTGAAAATGGGGGAAGGCATAACAGAGCAAAAGTAAAAGTATTAAATTTAAATTCATCACACATATAGGGAGTCATGAGACACTGAGATACTATTTTATTCTTGATTAGAGTAAAAGCTAAAATATAATCATTAAAAAAAAAAAAACCTGTGGCTGTCAAATCAGTTCCAACTCATAGTGACCCTAAAAGACAGAGTAGAACTGCCCCATAGGGTTTCCAAGGAGGACCTGGTGGATTCCAGCTGCCCACTTTTGGTTAGCAGCAGTAGCTCTTAACCACTAGGCCACCAGGGTTAGTGATATTAAAAACAAATTATATCCCCAAATCACTAGAAAAAAGATACTAGAAGGAATTGCACTTAGATGTTAACAGTGGTTACCTCAAAATGACATGATGAGTAATTTTTTCTCTTTATACTTTATTTTGCTATGAGTTTGTTTTAGTTTATTTTTGTGACTGACTTTTTTTAAATCCTATTTTATTTATTTATTTGTTCATTGGTGGTTAAACTTTTAAATAGATTAATAAATTCAGATAATTCAGAAAAAAGTTAAAAGGTACAAAAAGTATAGTGAAATGTCTCCCCAATACCAGTGTACCTCAGGCCCCCAGCCACCACTACCCTAACCATGGAGTCAACAAAAGTTATCAGTTTCTTGGGTATCTTGTGGAAATATTTTGTGCATATATATTATTTTCCCTCTTTTTAATAGAGTGCAATATATACACTGTTCTTCACTGTTAAGGATTAGATTATCTCCCCCAAAAACACATTGTAAATCCTAACCTCTATGCCTGTGGTTATAATTCCGTTTGGGAACAGGTTGTCTTTGTTATGTTAATGAAGCAGGATTACTGTAGGATGTATCCTGAATCAATCTCTTTGTTGTTGTTATTGTTGTTAAGTGTCATAGAATCTTTCCTGACTCAAGTGACCCCATGCACAACAGAAGAAAACACTGCCCAGTCCTCTGCCAGCCTCACTCAGACAATGTTTGAGCCCATTGTTGCAGCCACTGGGTCAATCCATCCAGTTGAGGGTTTTCCTTTCTTTCACTGACCCTCTACTTTACCAAGGATGATGGCCTTCTCCAGGCCCTGGTCTCTCTTGATAAGATGTCCAAAGTAAGCGAGACAAAATCTAGCCATTCTCGCTTCTAAGGAGCATTCTGGCTGTACATCTTCCAAGACAGATTTGTTCCGTCTTCTTGCAGTCCATATATATTCAACATTCTTCGCCAATACCATAATTCAAATGCATCTATTCTTCTTCGGTCTTCCTTATTCATTGTCCAGCTTTCCCATGCATATGAGGCAATTGAAAATAGCATGGCTTGGGTCAGGCACACCTTAGTCCTCAAGGTGATATCTTTGCTTTTTAACACTTTAAAGAGGTCTTTTGCAGCAGATTTGCCCAATGCAATACGTCATTTGATTTCTTGACTGCTGCTTCCAAGGCGTTGATTGTGGATCCAAGTAAAATGAAATCGTTGACAACTTCAGTCTTTTCTCCGTGTATCATGATGTTGCTTATTGGTTCAGTTGTGAGGATTTTTGTTTTCTTTATGTTGAGGTGTAATCCATACTGAAGGTTGTGGTCTTTGATCTTCATCAGTAAGTGCTTCAAGTCCTCTTCGCTTTCAGCAAGCAAAATTCTGTCATCTGCACATTGCAGGTTGTTAATGAATCTTCCTCCAATTCTGATGCCACGTTTTTCTTCATATAGTCCAGCTTCTAGGGTTATTTGCTCAGCATATAGACTGAATAAGTATGGTGAAAGGATATAACCCTGACACAAACCTTTCCTGATTTTAAACCACACAGTATCCCCTTGTTCTGTTCAAACGACTGCCTCTTGGTCTATGTACAGGTTCTGCATGAGCACAATTAAGTGCTCCAGAACTCCCATTCTTTACAATATTCTTCATAATTTGTTATGATCCACACAGTCAAACGCCTTTGCAAAGTCAATAAAACACAGGTAAACATCTTTCTGGTATTCTCTGCTTTCAGCCAGGATCCATCTGACATAACCAATGACGTCCCTTGTTCCACGTCCTCTTCTGAACCCAAGTTGAATTTCTGGCAGTTCCCTGTCGATGTACAGCTGCAGCCATTTTTAAATTATCTTCAGCATAGTTTTACTTGGGTGTGACATTAATGATACTGTTCGATAATTTCTACTTTTATTTGGATCACCTTTCTTTGGAACGGGCACGAATGGGGATCTCTTCCAGTCAGTTGGACATTTCTTGGCATACACAAGTGGGCACTTCCAGTGTTGCATCTGTTTGTTGAAATATCTCGGTTGGTATTCCATCAATTCCTGGAGCCTTGTTTTTCACCAATGCCCTCAGTGTAGCTTGGACTTGTTCCTTCAGTATCATCGATTCTTGATTATATGCTACCTCCTGAAATGGTTGAATGTCAACCAATTCTTTGTGGTACACTGACTGTGTATTCCTTCCATCTTCTTTTGATGCTTCCTGTGTCATTCAATATTTTGCCCAGAGAATCTTTCAATATTGCAACTCGATGCTTGAATTTTTTTTCAGTTCCTTCAGCTTGAGAAATGCCAAGCATGTTCTTCCCTTTCGGTTTTCTAACTCCAGGTCTTTGCACATTTCATTATAATTCTTTGTTTTCTGAAGATGCTCTTTGAAATCTTCTGTTCAGCTCTTTTACTTCATCATTTCTTTGTTTTGCTTTAGCTACTCTATATTCAAGAGCAACTTTCAGAGTCTCTTCTGACATCCATTTTGGTCTTTTCTTCCTTTCCTACCTTCTTAATGACCTTTTGCTTTCTTCATGTATGATGTCCTTGATGTCATTCCACTACTCGTCTGGTCTTCGGTCATCAGTGTTCAGTGTGTCAAACCTATTCTTGAGATGGTCTCTAAATTCAGGTGTGATATACTCAAGATCACACTTTGGCTCTTGTGAATTTCTTTTAATTTTCTTCAGCTTCAGCTTGAACTTGCATATGAGCAAGATCCTCAGCAAGATGGACTGACACAGTGGCTGCAACAATGGGCTCAAACATAGCAATGATTGTGAGGATGGCACAGGACTGGGCAGTGTTTCATTCTGTTGTACATAGGATTGCCTTGAGTTGGAATCAACGCGATGGCATCTAACAACAAAAACTGATGATCTGTTCTACATTCTGCCCCTGGCTTTGTTCTGACTGATCATGTTGAATTTCTCCATAATCCCTTTCCACAGATGTAGTTGATTTGATTCCTTTGTATTCCATCTGTCAAGGTCTACATGTATAAAACCAAAAACCAAATCCACTGTCATCCAGTCAATTCCTACTCATAGCAACCCTACAGGACAGAGTAGAAGTGTCCCATAGCGTTTCCAAGACTGTAAATCTTTACGGAAGCAGACTGTCACATCTTTCTCCCATATCTACGTGTATAGTCACCATTTATGTTGTTGAAAAAAGATATTTGCCATGAATAAGTTGTCGGTCTTGCGTAGTTTTATCATGTGATCTCCAGTGTCATTTCTATCACCAAGGCTATATTTTCCAATTACCAATCCTTCTTTGTTTCCAACTTTTGCAGTCCAATCACCAGTAATTATCAATGCTTCTTGATTGCATGTCTGATCAATTTCAGACTGCAGAAGTTGGTAAAAATCTTTAATTTCTTCATCTTTGGCATTAGTGTTTGGTGTGTAAATTTGAATAATAGTTGAATTAGCTGGTTTTCCTTGTAGGCATATGGACATTATCCCATCAGTGACAGTGCTGTACTTCCGGATAGATCTTGTAATTTTTTTTTTTTGACAATGAATTTGACAGCACCCCTCTTGAATTTGTCATTTCCAGCATAGCAGACCATATGATTGTCTGACTCAAAAGGCCAATACCAGCCCATTTCAGCTCACTAATACCTAAGATAGCAATCTTAATGCATTCCATTTGATTATTGATGACTTCCAATTTTCCTTGAGTCATACTTTTTACATTCCACGTTCCGATTCCGATTACTAATGGATGTCTGCAGCTTTTTCTTTTCATTTTAAGTTGTGCCACATCAGCAAATGAAGGACCCGAAAACTTTACTCCATCCATGGCATTAAGGTCAACTCTACTTTGAGGAGGCAGCTCTTCCCCAGTCATATTTTGAATGCCTTCCATCCTGAGGGGCTCATCTTCCAGCACTATCTCAGACAATGTTCCACTGCTATCCATAAGGTTTTCACTGGCCAATTTTTTTCAGAATTAGATCGCCAGGTCCTCTCCCTAGTCTGTCTTAGTCTGGAAGCTCCACTGAAATCTATTCACTATGAGTGACCTTGCTGGTATTTGGAATACTGGTGGCATAGCTTTCAGCATCACAGCATCACACAAGCCACCACAGTACAACAAACTGACAGATAAGCGGTGGCATATTTGAAATACTGGTGGCATAGCTTCCAGCATAACAGCATCATGCAAGCCACCACAGTACGACAAACTGACAGATGAGTGGTGGCAATCTCTTTTGAGATATAAACAGATTAAAAACACAAGCAGAGAGAGATGGGATAAGATAGAAGCCAAGACACGTGGATATCTCCAAGGAACCAGGAAGTAGAAGCTGAAGGGACAAGGACCTTTCTCCAGAGCCGACAGAGACAGAAAGCCTCCCCCCCGAGCCGGCACTCTGAATTTGGACTTCCAGTCTTCTAAACTGTGAGAAAATAAATCTCTGTTTGTTAAAGCCATTCATTTGCGATACTTCTGTTATAGCAGCACTAGATAAATAAGACATTCACCTTGCTTTTTTTTTTTTTAATTTAATAATATATCTTGTAGATTGTTCCACATCAGCGTTTTCTCTTTTTTAATGGCTACATAGTAATCCAAGGAGCCCTGGTGGCACAGTTGTTAAGCACTTGGCTGCTAACCAAAAGGTCAGCGGTTCAAACCCCAACACCTGCTCCATGGGTGAAAGACATGGCAGTTTGCTTCCATAAAGATTTACAGCCTTGGAAACCTTGCGAGGCAGTTCTACTCTGTCCTATGGGATCGCTGTGATTTGGAACCAACTCAATGGCAACAGGGTACATAGTAATCCACTGTTACGGATATGTCATAATTTATTTAGCCAGTTTCACAGACATATTACTTCCATAAGTGGCAAGAACAATAAAGTAATTTTGGTTAAAAAAAAAAAAAACTAAAATGTTTTCAAATTCCCCTCTCCACGAAAAGAAAGAATATCACCCATTGATTTAAACTCATAGGTTCTCTCTGATAATATCTATTGGAATATTGTATATGTTAGATGCAGCCAGATGTTAGAAGACATGCATCAACTACAATTTGATGAAGTAATTTTATAAGCAAATACATTTTTCATTGCCATTTTCATTCCTTTTTCTTTTAGGTTTCTAGGTATATGTGAAACCATCAAGCCAATATTTATGTTACCACATTTTAAATCACAGAAGCGCTCTGTTAAATCTGCATGCTCAATGGACAGGACAGAAATTCATCTCCTCATAATCAACCATCATCAACCACAAACATTTAGTTATTTATACCTTGTTTTTATCGATTGAATTGTATCCCCAAAAAAATATGTGTTGTAAATCCTAACCTCTGTATGTGTGGTTATAATCCCATTTCGGTATAGGTTTTCTTTATGTTAAGAGGCCACATCAGTGTAGGGAGTATTTTAAACCAATCACCTTTGTGATATAAAAAGGGGAGATTAGGACAAGTAAGCAAGCAGAGATGGGGGAAGATAGATGCCAAGCCACATGAAGATCACTAAGGCTACAAGGAACAAGGACCTTCCCCCAGAGCTGACAGAGGAAGATAGCCTTCCCCTAGAGTCAGCGCCTTGAATTCAGACTTCTAGCCTCCTAAACTGTAAGAAAATAAATCTCTGTTCTTTAAAGCCACCCACTTGTGGTATTTGTTATAGCAGCACTAGATAATTAAGATATTTGTCTTCAGGTTTTTGTGCAGGCCCTACAGTTCCATTTACATTATGCCTTTAAAATCAGCTTCAAGATGGGTTTCATCTCTTAGTCTGCCACAGTTGAAAAATGCATTCTTCAAATCTTTTCCCTTGGCTTCAGTCACACTAAACTGCTTGTTCTACTTCTACATCTATTTTCTAATCTCAGGATCTTCATCCTCATTCTACCCTTAAATGTTCTTTTCTTCCCCCAAGTACCTCTCTTCTGCATGCTCCATCGGTGAGCTCAACTATACTCCTAGCTTGATCTATCATCTCTAGATGGATCATTTCCAAGTTTATAGCTCTCTCCTAACTCTGAAGCCCGTATTTCTAACTACTTACTATACAGCTCCACTTAGTGTCCCACTAATTCTTTAAATTCAACATTTACTTTAAAACTTATGATCTTACCACAGAAATCTGCTCCTCTCTGCTCTTATGCATTCGTATATTAATACAACAACAATTTATTGAAAGATGGTTCATATACAAGTCATAGTGCAAAGCTTAGATCCTACCCAAAAGAAGCTTACATTCTAAAATAGTCAGCAAGACTTGTATCTTTGCTCATACCTCTACTTTAGCATATATCATATTTTTGTTGTAACTAGTGGTGGCAAAGTAATCAAGATAAGTAAAGAGTAGGAGTAGAAAATAAGACTGGTATCAATGGATTAAGGTCAGAATATAGGAGACCTTAAATTATACTGACTTAATTCTGTATAAAATGGAAAGTTCTAGGAAGTTTTTGAGCAGGAAAGTTTCTACACTCCTTTTTCAAAAGCTGATGTGTAAAGTGGATTTAACTGGGGGAAACATTAGAGGACTGAAAGAGATTATTTGAACTGAACACGTGCAGTGAGAGATTCAAACTCAAGGCTTTTCACAGCCTGGCTTTGATCAACCTACAGTTTTGTCTCACGCTACAATACTTCATGCTTGTCAGGTTTCACAGTCACCCTGGACATTAATCATTCCCTGAATGCATGCACTCCCCCTACCCCACCCCCCATTCTGTGCTCCCATAGCGTTTTATTTATAATTTACTCATGCCACTTAATCATTCCTTCCCCACCAAGCTGTAAATTCCTTGAGGTAAAGGATTATATATTATTCATTCTGATCTCCTCAAATTTAGCACACTGCCTAACATATACTTAGCACCCTATATAAATTTTGCTATACTGGCACAGTGGAGAGTGTAGCTTCTGGAGTTGGACAGATGTAAGTATTAAATCCCAGCTTAGTTACTCAATAGCTATATGATTTTGGGCATGTTATTTAACTTTTCTTAAGCTTTAGTATGTATATACTCACCTAACACTCTTGCAAACTGTTGTGAGGCTTTGAGATCAATTATAAAAAGTGCCTAGCAAAGTATATGGTGCACAGTGGGTATTCAGTAAATGATAGTTATGATTATTGGTCTACCCATTGCCGTCAAGTCGATTTCAACTCCAAGCAACCCTATAAGACAGAGTAGAACCACCCCATAGGGTTCCAAATTGCAGCTGGTAGACTCAAACTGCTGACCTTTTGGTTAGCAGCTGAGCTCTTAACCACTGCACCACCAGAGCTCCAATTATTGATCTAGGAATTTTTATTTAGTCTCATGTAAAACAGCAGCAGATTTTCTGTACAGAGCACATTCTTTGGACTTTTTATTTGCTCTTTATGTTTGTTAACTGAACTATGTTCAGTTATGAGTATCCTATAACTATGCTCAGTCATGAGTTGATTGAAATATAAATGTATGTACTAAACATTTATGACTGCTTACTATGTGCTAAGCATTGGGTATATAAAAAATTAGGAAGGCATGGTCCCTAGCCACAGGGAAGTATTTAAAAGTGCTGTTAGTGACAGACTCTCCACTCCTTGTCTTTACTACCCAAAAAAGAAGGTCATTGCTGAGTTTCTGGGCCTCATATGAGATGCTACTTTGTTACACTATATAATTTCATCCTTTCTATATAAATTCAAAAACACTTATTGACTACTTTGTGTCAGGCACTGTGCTAGAAGCTACAGAAACAAAAAGTAGAGATGAAGTATTTCAAAGCTCCACTTCTAACAGAGTATCTTCTTGTTTTTATAACACAAGGAAGAAGAGCATTACTGGATTTTTGTGCCATATATGCATTACCACTCTATTACACTGTATAATTTCATCCTTACCTATAGGCTTCTGTATATGAAACTGAGTAAAATCTGATAAAATGATCCAGTCTCTGTTATTTCCTATGTTACTTTTTGGCTTGTGATCTTGTTTTATGATAGCTTGAAGATTTAGCCATCCAGGTGCCAACAATTCTGGTGAAGAAATAAAAGACATGTCCTAGCTCATCACACTTCTCTGGATTTTCACCAGTTAGTATACTTAGAAGTATTTAGTAACTACCCAACCCTGCTGATAGTTGTTTTTATTTCAGAATTCTATTCGCAGTCTAAACTACCTTTCAGCCATCCCATTTGTTTATTGGTTATATAGCTAAGAGTTATAAATTGTATATATTAAAATTTGTCAGATCCACTGGAGGTGAACTGCAGTCTATCCTAGAAAACTCTATAACTTAGATGTCATTTCACTGTGATTATATTTACAGAATCTTAGCAGAATCATGGTGTAAGTAGGCAAAATATTTTAATTCACAGCAAATAGCAAGCAATTACTTCCACAAAGTGCTTTCTCTCAACGTGAGTTTACTCCTCTGACATGATTTACAATTTTTGACCACAGAAATAATAGATTAAGGTGCCCTTTGCTTGGCTATACTTATGAAATATAACTCAATTCAAAATCTTTTTTTTTTTTTTGTATTATCCCGATGCTATTATTATGGTATTCCTCGGCTTCCAAAAGAAAGGAGAATTTGGATATATGACTGCAAAAATTAAAAATCTGTCATCCACTGGTCACAGTGCTATTAACGGTTCAGGGAACATCTGAAGTCTAGGAAATAATATTTCTACACAGACAGTCAAACTGGAGAAATTACCGAATTCAAAGGCTAGTTACTTAAGCATAGTTTCACAGACAGCTCTCAGTACCCAAATTCACACTGGCATCTGTGCTGTCATACCATTTACAGATCTTCGCTTTAAAATTAATTAAAAAATTAATAAATCCAACCTTTGATCAAGGTCAGAAAGCTTCAGAATAAGTAAGGACAAGGCTCCTGCCAGTATGTTTTACATAGCTGAAGACAGCCAAGTTCAGGCCTGGTTAAAAATTCAGACATCCTGATACAGCATACTGCAGGAAGATACAGGGCTTTCTGAGTAGACTAGTGGTAACCAGCGGATAGAGGAAGGGGTAATGGGACCGTACTACTTAATGATTAAGCACGGAGTTTCCTTTTGGGGTGATGAAATTGTCTTCGAACTAGATAGAGATACTGCACAACATTGGGAATGTCCTAAATGCCTCTGAATTGAAAGATTTTAAAATGGTTAATTTTGTGATTTCACCTCAACAAAAAAATTAAAAAGAAAAGAGATACAGCGGTTTCTGGCAGAGATGAACTTTCACTTGGTGAAAGCCCAGATACTGTGCCTACAGATCAGCAGCGAAGTCGTAGAGGATCACTCCCACCTCACAGAAAGCCGTGTGGAAAGTCTACAGAATGCCCTCAGATGGACTTTGGCTTAGGTAACTGAGAAAGAAATGAAAGATTCGTCAGAATCTTTTAGAAAGCAGCACCGCCAGTCACTTAGAAATCCCCTGCTAGAACAGAGAGCTAACACTAGGGAACGGTGGAAGCCATTTTTTTTTTTTTTTAAGGTTTTTGTCCTGAGGTAAGGACACTCTGAGGATTTCAATAAGCCTCAAATAACACTACATTTAAACCTAGGTGCTTAATTACAACAGATGCATTTGCCAATGGCGCAGCGTCTCACGGTGAAATGTGAAAACCCACGTAAGTCTCCTTCAGCGGCGACGAACCTTTGCGTCAACGTTTCACCGCTATACCCATCCGCGGGAAACCTCTCTCCGCCAGCCGAAGAAGGCGGAGCTTGAGCGGGCACTCCCGCTCGCACTGCGCGACCTGCGTCGCTGGGCTTCCTGAGAGTTGTAGTTTCAGTTACCCATGCATCACCCTTTTTCAGGCGGGTGTGGAGTGAGATAGAAAACTATAACTCCCAGAGTGCTCCGAGGCGGCGAACGGCCGCGGCCGTGACGTCTTTGATCAAGAAGGCCCGGAGGGGCTTTGCGTTCGGGAGAGGCGCTGCTTGGCCGGTGGTAGATTGCAGGGTGCTGGATCCACGGCTGAGGAGAACGGCGAGGGGGTTCGGTATTTCCTAACTGGATCTCCACAACGATGAGTGCTGCCAGGGAGTCCCACCCGCACGGGGTGAAGCGTTCAGCCTCCCCAGACGACGATGTAAATAACAATGGCGGAGTGGATGAGGGTTGAGGCCTACAAAAGGCTGGGGTAGGCCGGGAGGGGTGGATGATGGAGGAAGCGCCTGAGGTGGCCTGAGAGGGGAGCGCTGACGGGGTGGAACCGAACGGAAGACTGAGAAATGACTCCCTCCTTTAGTTAGAGTCGGAAGGTTTGGAGAAGTCTACATGCCGAGAGTCAGAGACCTGCGTAGGAAGGGGTGGGGGTGGGGGGGGTGTTGAAGAAATCCAGTGAAAGAGCTTAGTCAAGGGATCCTTATGTTTGCGTATTTGAAGGCTGATAAAGCTTTGTTTTGAGGCCTTTCTAGTCAAGATAAAAACGGCAAGAGCCTCCCCATTTTAGCATTAAAATGCTCCTTTGGCAGTGTCGAGATGTTCGTGCGAATTGGGGCACATCTACCGGCCAGGATTGTTTTTGCGATATATTGTTAACAGTTTACTGTGAGGAGTAAACCGAGAACAGTATTGAACCAAAAATTGTGCCCGAGGTTTAATTTCGTAGTGTTGTATGGTGATGAGATCTAAGGCGGTGAAACCTAGAAGCCCATTTTGATGTCACATACCTACCTCATTCTCGCTTTCCTCGCCACCAGTCCCCAGCTTGTCAATTTAAATAGCAAACCATTCATTCCTTAATTTATTAAATATTTATTGCCGTGCCAGGTGTTGAGGATTCAAAGATGAGTAAATATAGTGCTTATCTTAGGCCGTCTTGTATATTCGACCTAGCTTCTAGCGCAGTGTCATGGAAACTGCAGGTAACTAGTAAACGTAAAACTAGGTCCTTTATACAAAAAATGCCATAGATACGTTGATGGGTAAACTTTTGAGGGGGGAGAGAAGAAGTGGAGCTAAGGAAGGCTTCACAGGAGGCCATGTTTAAGGATGATGAAGAGGTGACATCTAGTTTTTTTTCTGTTATTGTTGAAAGGACTGTCGGTATCTGAATGTTTAGAGGTCTTTGTTTTCTATAAAGTAATTCAGTACCTCTCAATATTTTATGTGAACTGCAGAAAAACTTACTGAATAATAGTAGTGCCATCAGTTGTATCAAATGAGATGGTGTTAAGACCCACCCACCCTTCTTTGGGTGGAAGGCAGGGTGAGGATCGGAACAGTAGGAGTCTTTAAGGAAATTGATTTAGCTCCTCAGGAAGATTAGTAATCAATAAAGATTTGGGGAATGAATGGGTATCCAGTGAGGTTTATTCAGTGAGCCCTGTTTCTCTCTGCTACTGGCTTACTACCTATTAGACCTTTTCACATAATTTAGTACTTATTAGGAGTTTATCTAGGTTTTTTGAGTAACCTGGCTGCCATTTTGGAAGCTATTACATTGTTTTCCTCCTGGTAATTGTTAACTGTGACTTGATTGCTAGCATATCAGACACCTGTTTTGCTAGACTCAAGCTTTTAAACAGAAAACTCCAAGTGCTATTATATAATTTAACAAAGTTAAAGAGATTAAGGCATTAAGTCTCTACAGGTTCTAATGGGATCAGTTTAAATAGATGACTTTTAAGACTTTTTCCAATCCCAAAATCATATTCTTTTTGAAGGATATAGTTATAGTTTCAATTCAAGATTAGGGTCTAACACCTTCAAACATTATCTAAAAATGATTATGTTGCTAATGTTACAGTGCAATACAGTAACTTGTCCCCTGATAATGATTTTTTGCTCAGTTTCTTGTCATGAATTTTTATTACTTTACTGGTAATTGGGGATTATCTTTAAGTACTACTTGTCTTTTAAAACTATTTTCAAAATAATAATATATAAAAATATTTTGAATGATTTTAAAAGTATAAATCTAAATTGAAGAAAATCAACTAATTATAATAAGTAGTTGGTCAGCAGTTTCTAGTGAGCATCCACTGCATGTAAAAGATAATTGAAGTTTTCTTTGCCAACCTTATAAGTTAATTGAGGGTAACAAAATATTTTAAAAAGCTATTAAAAGTAGAGATTGAATCACAGAATAGAACTCTAGGAAAATGCTGACCACGTGTAAGTAAATTTTAAGTAAGAGTTAACTACGGTATATTTCAAGTAAAGGGTATAAGAATGTTTTTAGCTGCTGTGAGTCGGTCTCCAGCTCATGGCGACTCCATGCGCAATTGAATAAAATGCTGCCCTATCCTGTGCCATTCCCAAGATCTGTTGCCAGTCTGACTGTTGTGATCCTAGGGTTTTCATTGGCTGATTTTTGGAAGTAGAACACCTACTCCGTCTTAGTCTGGAAGCTCCACTAAAAACTGTTCAGCATCATAACAACACCCAAGCCTCCACTAACAGATGTTTGGTGGCTCTGCATGATCAGGTGCATTGGCCAGGAAGTGAACCTGAGTATCCTTCATGGAAGGCGAGAATTCTAACACTGAACCACCACAGCCCTTAAAAATTGTTTCATTGGTTTGATTAGAGTGGAGAAATTAAAGTTTGTGTTTTTGTTTTTGTTTTTTTTAAGGAGTGGGGAGATTAATTTTAGCAACTGGTGGAGAGCCCTCTAAGAATTTACCAGGCACCCATGTGCTTTTCAGAATGCAGCACTTGGGCAGGATACTTGCTGTAGTACTCTAAGATCTTTCGAAAGAAGAACCAGAAGCACTTAATGATTGAAGAAAACATTAAGATTTGAAATTGTAGATGATAGGGTTGTTTATGTAAAGACATCAAGGATGTTTGTTCTTTTAATAGAAATAGAGTTTGGGGAAAGTTTTGGATTTTAGTCTGTTTTGTTTTTGATTATATACATTTTTTAAACCATAGTTTGTAGATACTTTCACATACTCTATTTCATTTGATCGTGTGAAAAGAGTACAGGACTTAAGTCCAGAGGATCTAGGCAAGTCACTCTGTCAGTGTCCTTATTTGTTAAATAGACTATTGGAAGAGCTTCTTGAAAGAATGTAAGTGAAAAGTAATTTGTAAGTTGTAAAATACTGTGCAGCAGATGTTGTTGTGTGCAGTTGAGTCAATTCCGACTCATAGTGACCCTGTAGGACAGAGTATAACTGCCCCATAAGGTTCCCTGGGCTGTAATCTTTATGGGAGCAAATTGCCAGGTATTTTCTCCTGCAGAGTGGCTGCTGAGTTTGAACCTCGGCCTTTTGGTTGGCAGCTGAGTGCTTTAATCATTGCACCACCCAAAGAGTAGAACTGCTCCATAGGGTTTCCTAGGCTGCAGTCTTTACCGTAGCAGATCGCCAGGTCTTTTCTCTCACGGAAGGTTCAAACTGTCAGCCTTTCCTTTAGCTGCCAAGCACTTAACCGTTGCATCACCAGGGCTCCTTGTGCAACTGATAGGTGTTATTATTATTCTTAAGCCTTTCTACATAGATAGGAAACCCTGATGGCATAATGATTAAGAGCTACAGCTGCTAACTAAAAGGTTGGCAGTTCGAATCCACCAGGCGCTCCTTGGAAGCCCTATGGGGCAGTTCTACTCTGTCCTGAAGGGTCACTATGAGTCAGAATCGACTTGACGGCAACGGGTTTGGTTTGGGTTTTTCTACATAGATAAGTAATTAAAACTAAGAAGTTAAGTGACAGTTCCAGGCTCACAGAGCAGGTGATTTAGTGAGAACCAGACCACAGGTGAAGTTTGACTACTTTTTTTTTTTTCCTGTATTGAGCCAGAAATACTTAACTAAACGATCTGTAAAAAGATATGAGCAGAGTCTGATGGAAAGAGGTAGAGATTTGGAACTTAACATAGTCAAAATCATGAAAGCATATGAGTTCCCTCCTCCCCAAAGGAATTTAGAAGAACCAAAAGTGGGTTCTATATGGTACAAATGCTTTATTTAACACATATACTCAGAGAAAACGTTTGCTGTTGTCATTGAGTGATTCCAGCTCATCCCCACGTGTTAGTTGCCATCAAGTCAGTTCCAACTCATAGCAACCCTGTAGGGCAGAACTGCCCCATAGGGTTTACAAGGAGCAGCTGGTAGATTTGAACTGCCAGCCTTTTGGTTAGCAGCCAAGCTCTTAACCAGTACACCACCAGGGCTCCATGTGTGCAGAGTAGAGCTGCTCGATAGCGTTTTCAAGGCTGTGACCTTGGAAGCAGATTGCTAGGCCTTACTTTTAAGGTGCCTCTGGGTCTCTGTGAGTTCGAATCAACTCAAGGCAATGAGTTTTTGGGTTTGGGTGAGTTTGAACCACCGATTTTTTGGTTAGAAGTCCAGTGCTTGACTATTTGCACCACCCAGGGACTCCTAACCAGAAAAAATAGTCATTATTTTTTTAGTCTTTTACAAATAATTTTCAGAAGTAAGAATAAAGGGATGGCAAAAACCAACTTTATTAGAAATTATCTTGTGAATTTAACCATAGCAAACCCAAATTTCTATTCCTCGTTTTCCTGATTTTAATGGAATATATATACCCAAAATAGGCACTATCCTCTAAATACAACTAACTGCTCATCAGCTGTCACGTGTGAACCTAGAACATGTAATTTCAGATTTCAAATCCATTTTTAAAAGGTTTTAGCTTAGCATTACTTCTGGTTCCTGCATTTGCATCATCAAAACATAATATTTGAAGATTTTTTGAACTTATGATTGCTCATAATTTTGTGTCAAAGAGGGAGTTGTCATCTTTGCTCCATAACTGCAAAACATTTTCATTCTTAGATTGTAAACTCAGAATTTTCAGTGAATGTTTTCATTTCCACATCATCTATTTCCTTCCAGTCACCTTTGTGTACAGGCCTGCCCTTAGCATTTGTCGACTTATGAATCATATCAAGTAAATTTTGTGGTACAAACATAAAAGATTAAATAAAACAGGGTAGTCGAGGCTCTTTTTTAGAAAAACAAGATGGTCCAGGCACTTGTTGCAGAATACTGCAAGGTGAAATCCTTTCTGTTGAATGACTTGCTGAATGAAAGTATCATATTTTTTTTGTCCTCTTTTTTGTCTCTCGTCGATTGTTGAGTTGGAGAAAGGTCATCTAGTACTTCACTGCTCGGACTCATAGTCTGAGATTTTTGCTTATATAATTTCACCATCATCATTAGTATAGAGTGCTACTGTCTGTCATTTTGCATTTACCTTGTGATTCATGTGGTAATTGTGAAATGCCTTCCTTCGCCAGTTTTCTTCTCTTTTTCCGTTATGGGTGGAAAAGGAAAAATTTTGAATTTTTAACTGTATTGAAAGCTAAAAGCAGACAATAGATAACATAGTGTCTTTCTGAAAGTTGATGATGAATACTTTGGGCAACAGAATAATATTCTTCCACTCTAATTTTTTTTAACTTTAGTTTTTAACCTAATTGGGAACAATTGATGAATTATAATAAAATAATTCTTACATTTGTTTCAACCTGTAGGGAGAAATATCACTGAGATTCCATAATATTTCTTAGATTTATAAAAGGCTCCAGTGGACCCATTTGATAATTGCAAGATAGAATGAATTTTATTCTGTCCTTGTAAAAAAAATAAATAAATTTTCTCTTTGTTCTTTGGAAGACCTCTGAGAGCGAGTAAAATTCATGACATACCAATCCTTACAAATAATTAAAACCACTTAAAAAAGAAACTCAAAAACTAAAATTGGTCCAGTGGACCTTGCTGGTATACTGTCCCTTAGAATATCACTGGCATCCCTGAGTGGTGCAAACGGTTGATGTGCTCAGCTGTTAATTGAAAGGTTGGAGGTTCTAGTCACCCAAAGGCACCTCAGAAGAAAGGCCTGGTGATCTATTCCTAAAAAATTAGCCATTGAAAACCCTATGGAGCACAGTTCTAATCTGACACACATGGAGTCACCATGAGTTGGAATCAGCAATGGCAACTGGTTTAGAATGTCGCTAAAATCAGAATTTTTAACTTCACCTAACAACTATGCAGGCTTCGGGGTTCAGAATACCGGTGCTTTAGGCTCCTGCAAGACTCGAGGGCAGTGGTTCTCAAAGTGTGGTCCCCACATCAGCAGCAGCATCACCACATGGGAATTTTAGAAATCCAGACCCACTGAATCAGAAACCCTGGGGGTAGAGCCCAGCAATCTGTTCTAATAAGCCCTCTAGGTGATTGTCAGGCAATCATATGTTGCAGAACCACAGCTCTGACTGCAAAGAGCTAAAGGATTCTGCTTTGAGGTAGTAGAAAAGGAGTATATTTTAATCTGAATATAATGCATGTTTAAGTTCCTAAGCAAGAACAGTGACCCTGTTTCTAGATAAAACTGACAAAAGAACGAAGAACTTGAAGTTACAGGGTACACTTTAAATTTTTTAACTTGTTGTTATGTACAAAAATTTAATCTGGCTAATTTCTTTTCCAGCTTGGATCTAGCAATTGGGAGGCAGCAGACTTAGGTAATGAAGAGAGAAAACAGAAGTTTTTGAGACTTATGGGAGCAGGAAAGGTAAGCATCAGATAGTATACATCTTTATCTTTTCTGTGAAAATGCCTGTTTTCATGTGTGTTAAGTAAGGACTGAATACACTTAGATCCCGTTTTCCTGTTCTGCATGATTACTTTTGACTTTGGGAAATTTTACAGCCCTAACCTAGTACGTAAAATTTATACTCTTTCTGGTAGAAGATATTTTTACACAAGTTACTCTATAGGAACAGAGATCTCTGTCCAAAGCCAGTTGGTAGGTCTGTCATATTTTATAGATCCTTACAGCTGCTAACCAAAAGGTAGGCAGTTCGAACCTACCAGGTGCTCCTTGGAAACCCTATGGGGCAGTTCTACTCTGTCCTAAAGGGTCACTATGAGTCAGAATCTACTCGACAGCAGTGGGTTTTTTGGGTTTTCTAGCCGTTGAAGTAGTAGCTAAGGGAATATCCTTTATCAAAAACCTAATTAAAATATTTTTAATGTATTTTAAAATGTGTCTCAGTTTGATTAATGTATTTATGTAGTAGAAGGTATAAAATAGAGGTGCCAGAAAAACACTGCCTATTGAAACAAACTTTCTTATTCCTAGCAATTCATTTTTAAATGCAAATATGGTGGTTTCTAAACATTAATTTTTTTATAAGTAAGTAAAGCCAGTTTCCTAACATTATTCCAGTAGTCTTCCTACAGACCAAATTTGGATGAAATGGAAAGCTTTTTTTCTCTTTTAAAATCCTTAAAATGAAATTCTGCCCTTCATTTTTGTTATACACATGGGAATGCATTCATGTATTGTACCAGCAATATTAACTAATACACGCCAGCCACTGTTCTAGGTCCTGTGGTCACATAGATCAATAACACATTTGGAGCCATCATGTAACGGAGGCAATCATATAGTAATGATACAGAATTATAATTGCTGTGGAAGAGCCGTGCATATAGTCTATGTCATAGTGCTATGGAATCACAGAAAAGGGACATCTGACTCTGGCTTAGCTGTGTAAGAAAGATTCCCAGAAATGGAATTGCTTGGATTCTGAAAAGAGGAAGAGTTAGCCGGTAGGGGTGGGGAGAGGTCATGTAAAACATTAAGACCCATACAGAGGAAGTATTCTTATCTCACTAATTCAGATTTCTCAATTTATAATTTGTGATTTGTCATAGAAAATACTAGTCTGAAGTTTCTCTTGGTTCTATGCAAATAAAGAATTTGCTAAGGATATATAAAGTAATAGTTGAGGGGATATGCTCAACCTAGTAGAATGAAAACTCTTCAAACAAATATAGGAAGAGCATCCTAACTTAAAATGTAGAAGTTTGGTTACCAGTGATAATCCTGTTTAGCATACGTTAAATTTGTGAGCAAAGCCAAGGTTATAGCTTTGATCTTCAAGTGGACTATTTAAATTTATTCTGTTTTGTAGCCAGAATAAGCATATTACTCATCCTAGCCAGCCACCATGAATATTTTAGTGGTCACAGGGAGAACCAGCTAGGAGAGCATAGACAGTGCAATATCATCATCATCCTAGAATAACTTGATGCTATTATATATATATTTGTAAATCTTGTTAATGGGATATCTGTTCTGCAGTCTGAAGAAGCAGCACATTGAATAATTAATTTGCTTATGTATTAACAGCATGTAAGACAGTAAGCATCAGTGCTTGAAGTTTTTCAGTAATGTCTGTGTAAGGAGAATTTGCTTGCCATTATTTCACAGTAGGAATACTTGCTACTTACGGTATCTTCACAGATGATTGGTTAAGGTTGTTTTGTAAAGTCACATCTAATCTCACCATCACTCTTATGTTTTAGTGAACTGTTTCTTTACCTTATGAAAACAAATGTGAATCATGAAGAGTGGATAGAGGAACTGATAAACTGAGTAATTACGTAGCCTCATCAGTTGATGACTTTGAATAGATTTATTTTTATGTTTCATATTATTATTTTAAACTCTGTTCTTTTTGAAAGTTTGAGGTTGGGAGTTTATTGGAGTCAAATAATAATGAACTAGCTATTTGTGATATATTGTAAATAGTGATTTTTTTTCTTATATTTTAAAGATTATTATGTTGTATATTTGTATCTAAATAATTTCATTTGCAGTCTCTCCATGAGATAGGCCAGAGGCATCAGAAAGGGAAGGTGAAAAAGTTAAAGCAACTCGTTTAACTGGGCTTTTGGAAAGAAAATATTTAGATTGACTCAATTTGCTAGTTACCTGAGAGCTTTTTTTGTGTACTAAAATTGTCCAGCATAAGAACACGTAGGGCATAATATGCGCTTCTCTTTCAAATATATACCAATAATGTTAGCATAGTACTTAGTAGTATATAATAGGTTTACGTATTTGTTGAATGAATTGGTTGACTTCATAGTTCACACATTTAGAATATACTTCCTACATTAGTCTTCAGTCTAGTTACCAAACTGTATACCTTATGTGGTAAGCCCACTTTGAAGGAAGCTTCAGGGAAAATATTCAGAATTAAAATTCTCTCTGAAAAATTGTGAAATTAAGTACTTCAGGAGGAACATAATGACTGTCCTTAAGACGTCCCAAAATGCTTTTTGTGAGCTCCATAATTGGAGTTTTTTAAAGATTTAAAGAATAGAATATTTTAAATAACTGTTAAGAATGATTTTGTAAAGTAAATTTGATAAAAATGTAAACCCAAATTTGTTTCTGCATCTTTTTAGTTAGCAAATAAAATTGGACTGGAGGATAAGTTTTTCCTTTAGTCCTGCACATAGATTCCTTTAATAACAAGCAGTTATTTTTGGTGGGTCAAATTGGCCTGTTCATTGTAGGTTTCCTACTTATTTTTTCTTTGTTGTTGTTACTGAACATTGTAGTACTGAAATAGATACTTTAAAAAACATTTGATGTGTTTAAAAAAAAAAATGATAAAACAAATACTTGTGTATTTACCTTTCAGGTAAAGAAAAAAACCTACTTATATTTGATCTAATAGATTTTAAGTATAGGTAGATCTTTGGGTTTGGGGGGCAAGAGTTAACTTTTGCCTACTTTCTGTAGCTTCTGTGATCATGGCTAGTGTTTCAGAATTCTGATTAACCAAGATTTTATAATATTTGAAACCTTAAATATAAACCTAAACACAAGATTTAATCCACATAGAATGAATATATGTGAATGACGTATTCGGCTAGATGACAGTGCGTGTATGCGCATACACGCAGACACACACACCCATCTACCACTACTCTCTGCATCTAGCACACTGGCTTGAACACTCCCTGATAAACTCGTGTGGGCATTGGTTCTCAAACTTTAGTGTGCATCAGAATTGCCTGGAGGGCCTGTTAAAATACACAGGGCTCCATTCCTAAGTTTCTGGTTTAGTAGATGGGGTGGGAGATGTTGGAGACAGAGAAGTTGCATTAGTAACAAGTTCCCAAGTGATTGATGGTACTGCTGGTTTAGGGACTACATTTTGAGAACCACTGCCTTAGTGCAGTGCTATTCCGTGTATCTGGAATACTTTTCTCCCTAGTCAGTATCTGTATGACTAAGCCCTGTGTCCTTACACAAATATGTTCCCATCTACCCTGATGATCCATTCCATTTAAAATTCCAGCCTGATCCCTATTCTCACTTTGCACTTTTTCTAACCTTCTTTCCCTGCTCTGTTTTCTTTCTTTCTTTTTTAAATGGCACTTAGTACCTCATAACATACTAATGATATACTTACTTAATTACATTTATTGTTTGTCTCTCCTCCCCACCCCCACCTCCATAAAGACAGGGCTCTTAAATTTAGTCCTTTTCACTGTATCCAAAGGCCCGGAATAGAGTGAGGCATATAATAGACACTAAGTAATTATGTTAAATTCTAATACATTTTCCATCTTTTTATAGAAAGAACATACCGGTCGTCTTGTTATAGGAGATCACAAATCAACATCTCACTTCCGAACAGGTGAGAAAGTAAAATATAATCATAGTAAAGGTGCTAACTTTGAAGTGAAATATTTGTAGTTATTTAGAGATATTCTCACTTCTGTAATTGTGTTAATGATTAAAACATTAGAATTGGAAAGGTATATATCGTAAAAATGTTACATATGTGTCACGTAAAGATTAGTATGTACTTTGATTAAAAAGATTGGAGAGTACGTGTCAATATGATCTTCTAACCAAGAAGCTAACCTCCTGTCTTCATTTTTACTGACTCAGAACATGTAATTGTAATGATGTTTTGTGGCTCATCTTGCCAACTATGATAGGTGTAGTTTATATTATTTTTTTAATTATTTTAATATTAACATAGTTGCTAAAACTTAACAGTTGGCATATTATGATTGTTTTTGAGTTTAGTCATTAAGTTTTGTTCTGAAATTTTTGAAGAATATAAGCTAGTTGCAAAGCCTGAAGAAATTTTTTATGGGAAAAAATTTTTATATAAAAACTGGAAATGAATTTAGATTTGAATTCAGTCAGCTAAAAAGTGAAATTTTCTCCTATTTAAAATTGACCCTAACTGTGGGCATTATTAATAACAGAGTGTGGCATAATGACCTAGATTGTATTTAACAGAACTTTTAATTACTTAAATTGACTTTATTACTGATTAGAATATGTAGCACATTTTCAAAATTAATAGTTTTTATTTTTCTGGCATTAAAACCATTACTTAAAATTGATGTGCATTGACAAAGCGTCCCTGAGCTTTGCAGAATGGAAAAATATTTAACTGCTGCGTTTATTCTTTTAAAATTGGAAGCTTTATGAATAAAAATCATGCACAGCACCACCATTTCTGATTAAAAAGTGAAATTCCTCTTATATGTATGAA
The DNA here is from genome assembly GCF_000243295.1 of Trichechus manatus latirostris. NCBI lineage: Eukaryota > Metazoa > Chordata > Mammalia > Sirenia > Trichechidae > Trichechus > Trichechus manatus. Next base: position 9,049,762 of record NW_004443942.1, read on the forward strand.
TTAAAATGTCATACACAGGAAATGTCAATGGGATTGGTAATGTTCTAGTTCTTAAGTGATAGATTTATAGGTGTTTAGTGTTCTGCTTCATAACTTACAACACAATATATGTATAAAATATCAAATGTTGCATAGTACAGTAAATAAAAATTTTAAACTAAGTAAATTTATGTTCTTTTGGTAAGCTGATAAGCAAAGAAAGGCATAAAGGAGAGCTGTTACAAAGTCATTTAGTTCTTTTCTGAACAGAATTGCCTGCCTTCACTGTTTCTATTCAGACAGAAGCTTTTGTTTATTGGAGGTTTTTTTAAGTAACCAGGAGAAAACTTCCACTTTTAGGAGAACAGTCATTTATTATACTATAAAGAAGCTAAACTATTTAATACCCAAAACTCTTAGTAGTTAATGCTTCATTACTTAATTAAATTAATTTGAACTTCAGGCAGCTCTTTCCAAGACTCTTGTGTGGTTTAGATTGTCAGATAGAAAAATACAAGTTCTTCATCTTTTATATAAACACATTTGTAGTTCAGAGTGTTAGTTACCAAAGAAACAGTCATAAATACATCCTTCAATTATTGTCCGTTAGGTAACTGCCTGGGATGTAGAAACTTGTCCACAAAATTTATTGTAAAATTAGTTACAGCTAAAGAAATCAGCCCTGAATATAATAGCATCTGTATTACGGGTTTTTTTTTTTTTTTTTTTTTGTATAATCAAATGTTTTTATTAATTTGACTGAAACATAACCAAAGTACACTGGACATGCAGGGGAAGAAGACAAAAAAATTAATGAAGAACTGGAGTCTCAATATCAGCAAAGCATGGACAGTAAATTATCAGGAAGATATCGACGACATTGTGGACTTGGCTTCAGTGAGGTAGTAATTAACTTATTTTAATTGATTGGGACGATAATCAGTTTTCAGTTTGATATCATTTATTACCACTTGACTGTCAGATTACCCTAGCCATCAAGAATCCTATGTAGAATGCTTTCTTTATACAGTTATTTTAAAATATTTTTATATGTTCATCTGGTTCTCCATAGATAATCTGAAGAGATATTTTTAGGGTTTTATAAATATATTTTCTGATACTAGCTTAATGTAAATTTGACTTACATAATTATTAGGGCCCATCCTTAATAAGCATGCCCACAAGTTAGGTTAAATATTTCATGTAAGTTTAAAATATTGGTGTAGGAGAACTCCTTCTCAGTTTCCTTAGTGACCTCTTTTCATAGTATGAATTAATGTGAAACTACTGGTTAATTACAGCAAAGTAATATGCAAAACACTGGTAACTGTTTTCCACATGAAACTGAATGGTTAATTTGCCTTATTCACGTAAAAAAAAATTGTTTTTTTACAAGAAGATATAACACAGAGGTTTTCATATGAGGGGGAGGAGGGAGGCTTGTGAATGGTCCTCAGATCTTTCTTAAAACAAAATCCTACTCAAGGCCCAACATGTACAACAGATGAGTGTGGAGATGCCTGATTGCTCAGTCCTTGTTTTATCCCTCCACAGCTTCTGGTCAGATCCAGTTTTAAAACCATTGATTTAATGGCTAGTAAGTGAACTGTATTTAAAACTCTGTGACAAAAATTAGAGTCTTTTCCTATTTTTGTAATAGGTGATTGTATTTACAAAAAGAAACAGCCCATTGGTTGATGTTTTTAGGTAGAAGATCATGATGGAGAAGGTGATGTGGCTGGAGATGATGATGATGATGAGTCACCTGATCCTGAAAGTCCAGATGACTCTGAAAGTGAT
>NW_004443942.1:9051640-9075061 GCF_000243295.1 Trichechus manatus latirostris
AGGTAGAAGATCATGATGGAGAAGGTGATGTGGCTGGAGATGATGATGATGATGAGTCACCTGATCCTGAAAGTCCAGATGACTCTGAAAGTGATTCAGAGTCAGAGAAAGAAGAATCTGCTGAAGAATTGCATGCTACTGAACACCCTGATGAAGTGGAGGATCCCAAAAACAAAAAAGATGCAAAAAGCAATTACAAAATGATGTTTGTTAAATCCAGTGGTTCATAACTCCCAAACACTTAGTCTTTGTATTAAAAGTAAGCCTTATTGTTATAATGCACAGTGGAGGACTGCTTATAGAGCACAGACCTTTGTATTATAATTTTTAAAAAGGCCCTTTTAAATAATTACAAAGAGTGTTTGCTTTCAGATGCCATGGGTTACACTTTTATGGGCATGACTATAACCATTTTTGTAAAGAGTAAGAGTTGTATAAAATAATAAATACAGTACTCAGCTTCCTTTCATATTAGCATCATCAACCCTCTAACCTTACCTTCTTACCCCTTTTAATGCAGTTATGGGGGAGACACTTTTGAAACAGATAATGTTTTGTTTTTGTGATAGCTGTTTTATCTTTTTTGTTCTTTCATACTTTTCTCTTATAAAAAGTTTATTTGATACTGTGATATGTTTGTGAAAAATACTCTGCTTTTATTATACTTTGTTATAGCGGAATTGTTCATCATGGATAGTTTTCCTTCCAGTAACATCTAATGTTGGCAAAAGATTAGGTACTTAGTTTACTCTTACTGATTCGGCTCTACTCTTTTGGACCAAAGCAACATGAGAGCAAGTACTTCCACAGTTGTTACGATGGACTTGGAACTGTCATAATTTTGGAATAATACGACCCTAAGCAGTCTTTATATAATTTGAATTACATCATATATTAGATTTTTTATAAAATTTGGCCAGTTTTTACAGAAGAAATTATTTCTGTGATCATTTGGTCCTATCTAGGATTATGTAAAACTGATTTTTTTTTTTTTTTTTTTTTTTTTTGAGGTAATATGTGACCAAAGTTAATTTTCTCCCTAAGGCCTAAATAAGAGAAAGCCGTTTCCTACATTTGGTTGTAAAACCTGTATCCTCATTGTCTAAAAATGAGGAACAGGCTTATTGAATAAGAAGCTGAAACAAATTGTCATCATTTTATCCCAATGTTGTTATCTTGATACAGCATTGTCATCTAATTATAAAAAGTATTACTTTGTAATTTTATTGCAGTTTCTGTTGGAGTAAGGTTGGAATCATCTGGCTTCTATTATGTGGTTGATTCATATAGCAGATTAACTCAGACTGCATTATGGGCTAGTCAATGATCTTTGAATAATTGGGTCCAAAATTACGATATTTCTAACTGGCGTTGAAAGGTTTGAGTCAAACCTATTTGTAAACCAAACTATATGTTTAGATGCTTAGATACTGATGTGTGGGATTTTTCTTTTTAATTATTCCTGTGTTGTTTTGAAATTTAGAATGTATTAGAAGAGTAACAGAACAGGTGAGATTTCTGGTTTATACAGTTCATCTGAAATATTCTTTATATGTTCGACCCCCAAGGGTTTTCCCCCCTATTTCTCACATTGCTACCCCGTATAGTAAAATGTTGAGTCAGTGGATAGTAGACAGTTCATATAGCATTTAACAAAGAATTGATTTGAACAAGTTTGGCTTCATTCAACAAATTTTAGGTTGGCTACTGATTTTCAAATATTTAGTCTGTGGAATTGCTTATTGCAGCTAATTTAAGTAGAAAGAAAAGGACTGATTATGTTTAAGAATTGAAGAGGGAGAGACCAGTATTATGTTTTAAGAAGTATTTTCATCATTTCATTGTTTAAATATACTGGGTTTTTATAAGTCTTTGTTAACGATATGTAAGTGGAAGAGCCTTCTAAAATGATAACTACACTGGAAGACCTTTTCATCTCCAAATTGAGAAATTCTGATTTCAATTAATTCATGTATTATTGGACATTAACATAATATCAGGGTTGGAATAAATTTAGGTCTATTGGTCCATGTGGCTTAGTGTCCCAGCACCACATTAAACATCACAGTTGTCTTTTAAGCATGAACCTTTTTTTTTTCTAATTAGAGAAAAGCATTAACAACAGAAGACTGATGCCATGCCATTTAGTTACCCCTACTGAAAAAATCAGGTGGAAAATACAAATTATTTTCATGCAGTGAAATACACTATTCAGTGAAAAGTTTCATAGCAACTTTTCCATGTCATCGATAATTTCGTAACTGAAATGTGCAACTGGTGCACTTCTCCCATGTTTGCCTGTACTCAAGTGTTTTCCTGTACCAATGATCTAACGGTCTTTTTATTGAAAAGAATGTTTCCAGAAACACAGATTACAATTTTGTGTGCATTAATAGATAAAAGTCCTCAAATCTATAATTTTCAAAATCTGGGAGAATTGAAGGCACAGAGAAAAGTCTAGAGAGTGATTGTACTTCTGATAAAACCATAGCTTGGCTGGTCACATTCTTTGAGTAAATTTTGGGGAAATAAAAAAATTTCAACTACCTGGTTGACTTCAATGACCATTTCCTACTCAGAGGGCTTTTCTTTCATTACTTTGTCTCTACCACAACCACATCCTGGATACTTTCAACATCCAAAAACAAACCTCTGACCATAACACCTCTTTTTCTTTATACCTATTACAGTCTGGTCATTGCCAGTCTGTTTTTACCTGTTTCATTGAATTTATCAATTCAGTATCACTCTTGTCAGTATCCCAAGTAACCTTCCCCAATGTCATACCATGCTGGAAAACAACCCTGGATGTATCCAGTCCCCTACAGAGCATTCTGGAGAAAGCTCACCAAATGCACAAATCAGTATTACTAAAAATTAGTGTTCACTGACTACAACACTGTTGTTAAACCCTGTTTTCTCTAACCTAGTCAACTGTTCTTCCATTCTCCTTAATAGCTATTTAAAACTTCTATTGTCAAACTTGTGGCCCTCTCATCTTCACTCTTAATAGGCCCTAACTTTCTATCTTACGTAGAAAGTAGAGTTCTTCAGACTCCACAGCCATGGAGAAGTGTTCACTGTGCTCTAGGTACTATTCCAGCCCTACCACCTTGCTGAGTGATTAGCTGAGTGACCTTGAGCATAACGATCTCTTTGGCTCTCCTTTTATCATCTGTAAAATGAAAACAGCAATAGTAACTAATATGTTTATTGTGAGTAGATAAAACAGTAAAAAGTTTAGCACACTGGTTATAACAGTAAATGCTCAATAAACTCTAGCCACTGAATCCTTTTCACCTTGTAAACCTAGTGCTTTTGAATCTTCTGTATTTATACCCTCTTAGCATTTGCCCTTCTTCACATCTTCAAATAATTGTTAGGTACCATATCCTTCAGCTGCAATCCTGTGTCCACACCGTCCAATTAAATAACTTGTTTAGTCTACTTCACTTTCATCCCCTGCCTCTCTCAACTCATTCCAATTTGAGTCTTACCCACCCTTGACACAACTGCACAGAAAACTAGTCATCAAATCAGTGATTCTCATGTTGCCAAAACAGGTACTTTTCAGTTCTTCCCATTCTTGACTCAGCAGCATTTGCCATTGTTAACCAGTAGTCTTCACATTAATATGCACATTCCTGAGCCCGGGTGGCACAGTGGTTACGAGCTCAGCTGCTAACCAAAACGTTGGCAGTTTGAATCCACCAGCCGCTCCTTGGAAACCCTATGGGGCAGTTCTCTGTCCTATAGGGTTGCTATGAGTTGGAATTGACTAAATGGCAACAGGTTTGGGGGTTTTTTTGGAGGCACATGAAGGTGTTCAATAGAAAATCAGTAGAGATCTTGATCATCCATGTGTACTCGTTCTTAAACCCATCTCCTTGAAAACTCTCCTACTGTTCATTTCACAGTAGCCTTTCTCCCACTGGGGGAAGGAAAGGCAATACCTCTCAGCCATCCCACATCTCACTATGGCTAATTTTCCCTGCAAGTAAAAAACTTCCAAGGCTCCAACCAAAGGAACAATTTGAAACATTGGATGTTGAGGGCTGAATGGTTCCTTTTGTAACACAGGTGGTTTCCAGTTATATGCCCTCAGTAAAATTAGTAAACTGAAGTGAATTGTCAGCAGATAGGTTTATTAAAAATAATTCTTGAAAGATCACTATGATTTTTTGGCCTATAATTAAGAGTTCAGAGGGTTGAGTGAAGTGTCTAAAATTTTTTTTTCATGTGAACAAGGTTTCTCAGTGCTTTCATCTATAAAAATGGAAACTAGAAGAACTGAGGTTGAACTTTGCCTTTTATTTTTTTAGCATTATCTAATATAGTGTAAGCAGCTGTGTTTTAAAAACGGAGCCAGTCTTGAAAAGGGAATGCCCAGTTAGGAGACTGTTGCAATATTCTAGGTGAGCACAGGAACTTGAACTAGGGTGGTAATGGTGGGAGCAGTGAGAAACACACTTTGAAAGTAGGGCCAACAGAATATGCTGAAAGATTCAATGTAGCATTTGAGAGAGTAGTCAGGAATGAGCACTTGGAAGAAAGGAACTGCCATTTACTTAAATGGGGAAAACTGACGATTCAAGTTTTAAATGAGGTTCTTCCCAGGTATTTGCAGGATTTTCATGTTGAGGAGAGGTCAGACTAGCAGCAATTTTTCTCATGATCCAGGATTGGATGTGAATCACTAGCCCTGCCAGGGAAGATCAGATGCTATAGGACTATTCACAATATGGTCTCTCTTCTCACCTCTGCCACTCTTGACTGTTCCTGTTAATATCTTCACCTTAAACAAGGCACTAGCTGCTAGCTTCCTCTGAGATCCTGCAGCAGCAGGCATCCTCCTGTATTCTCATTTGATATTCACCACTTTTCCAACTCTTCCACCAGCTTATTAAAGATTTTCAGATGTCCCCCAGTTTTGTTGAAGTTGGTTTGCACTTCTGTTTCTCATTCTCCTTGTTGCTTTTGGGTGATTTCCAAGAGAAGAGAGAAATTATTTTACTCTTCCATCTCCAAACTGGAAGTGCACATTAACTTTAACACCCAAATTACTGTGGCTTGAACCCTCACTGGCTTGATTTCTGAACTGCAGCTGCTCACCCCACTCTCAGCATGCCAGTTATTTCTGGCATGAGAAAAACCAAAGGAATACATCCTGTATGCTTCCCACAAGGTATGCCCACCACACTTAACAATGTCTTCCCTGTTCTTCCTCTTCAACTTCCATAACTGCTGTTCACTGCCCTCAAAGCTGCTTCAAGGAGCCTAACTCCCACCACTGAAAATGGTGCCTCTTGTGTGGTTACCAGTACCAGGATGTTGCCTCCTAAGTCTGAGCTTCATATGGAGACATTTTGCCAGCCAACCTCTTCAAATCACATGAAGCCATTTCTAAAAGTACTGTTACATTAAAAAAAAAAAAAAGGTGAATCCTGAAAACAGGCTAATATAGTTAATAAACCAAATGCGAATCTTAACTCTGAGCTCCCAAATAGCCAAAGCCAAAGGAAAATAATACATTATAACTCATACCTCAGGTTAAACTGATGTGCTTTTATCAAGCAGACTGTTAATTGGTATAAATTACAAATAGAACTTAATATATGGGTCTTTCTTATCTGAAGTATTATCCTTAGACCCGTGGTTCTCAAGCAAGAGTTATTTTGCCCCCCAGGAGACATTGGGCAATATATAGAGACATTTTTGTCACAATTGAGGGGGTGCATCTAGTAGGCAGAGGTCAGGATTGCTGCTAAACACCCTATAATTCACAGGACAGACCAGAACAAAGAATTATCTGGCCCAAAATGTCAACAATGTTGAAATTAAACCCTAACATTAGACCCAGGTAAGAGGGGCCCCTTCTTTGGTCTCCATGCTTTAGAAGGCCCTGCATATCACAAATATATATGGTTGCCTCTCAGAATCTGGCACTGAGCATTGGCATAGTGCAGCCTATACCCTTAAACATTTAACTTTAGGACCAGAAAAAATTTCCACATCTTTTGCCCTATGTCCTTGAAATAAAATGTGACTATGTCCGAGTTCCATTCAAGTTTGTGCGTTTTGTCACTGTTGATGTCAAAAATAGACACGACTTCAGAGTATGGGAGGGTTTGAGTAACTTCAGCAAGAGAAGAGACAAATTAACTGATTTGTCAAATCCTTCTCACATGGATGCAATGGATTATTGCATAATGAGGTATTATTTCCCAGGAGTAAGAAATAGAGAATTGAGTAAAAAGAACTAGCATTCATATAACTGGAGTCCTTGAAAGAGGAGACAGAAAACAGGGGGTGGGGAGGAATCCATTTTTAAAGAGATAATGGGTGAGAATGTTACCAAAGTGAAAAAAGACATTCACCCCCAGATTTGAGAATCTCTACAAATCCCAAATAGGATAAAGACAAAGAAAATCATACCTAGGCATATCATCATAAAAATGCTGTGAACTAAAGAAAAGCAAGAGCAGACAGAGGAAAAAAACAATATATCTTCAAGGGGACAAAAATAAGACAATTGACTTTTCAACAGAAACAATGGAAGCTAGAAAACAATAACTACATCTTCAAAGCATTGGGGAAAAAATAACTGCTGAAGGGAAAGCAATTTGTGTTAGTCAACCACTGCTAGAAGAGAATCACATTAGGCGAGTCCCACATTCAACTCAGACTTCTCCCTGAGGTCACCATAAACCATGGTGAAGGAAACTAGCTCAAACAGCAGCCACCTCACTGGGTGGAAGAAACAGATCAGACTTTAGGGCGGTCAAGTTGGCTAGGATTTGGAGGGAAAAGTACTGGAGAGGAGTGAGCTGCAGAGCCCTAAAAATCTGTATAAAGATACCCCTTGGGTCTTTGGCTAACTCCTAAACTGCAGGTGAACAAGGTGAGACTATTTGGGAGGACAGCAAAGAACACCTGCTTGGAGATTAAGAGCTAACTGGTTTCTCAGCCTCTCAGCCACAGCTTTTGGAATAGGCAATCCACCTTGAGGGGAAAAGTAGGACCAGCTGCTGAGCTCACACTTCCTACTTTTCCTCCTTTCCTCTGGATCTTGGCTCCATAAAATTTCAGTGCTTTGACAGCTCTCCAATGCCTTCCAACAGATGGTTTTGTTTTTTATATATTTTAGCCTACCTTTCTACTTGTTCTCAGTGGGACAGTTGATTCAAAGCAACATGGTCCACTACTGCTAGAAGCAGAATTTTTTTTTTTTCTACAAAACATTTTTGAGGGAAAAATTTAAAGACCTAAATAAATGGAAAGATATAACATGTTCATGGATTAGAAGACTCAATATTGTAGAGATGCATATTTCTCTAAAGTAATTTACATGCAATGCTGTCTTTATTAAAAAAAAAATTCAATGGGGCAGAGGGAAGTTGAAACTTGATGAGTCAGTTCTAGAATTTGTAAGGAAATGCAAAAGACTAAAAATAGCTGAGATACTTGTGAAGAATAAAAACAAGATAGAAGCCTTGCTTTTCTGAGTATCAAACCTTAGTATAAACAAACAAAAAAACCCAAACCCATTGCTGTCAAGTCAGTTCTGACTCATAGTGACCCACAGTAGCAATGCCCCCATAGGGTTTCCAAAGAGCAGTTGGTGGATTTGAACTGCTGACCTTTTGGTTAACAGCTGTAGCTCTTTACCACCATGCCACCAGTAATTAAAATAGTGTAATATTGGCACAGCAATAGGCAAATAGACAATGCAATAGAAGAGAGAGCCCAGAAATGGATGCAAACATATGCAGATACTTTGACTTATGTTATGACAGGAGTCCCTGGCTGGTGCAAATGGTTAACACCCTTGGCTGCTAACCAAATGGTTGGAAGTTTGAGTTCATCCAAATGTACCTCAGAAAAAAGGCCTGGTGATCTACTTCCAAAAAATCAGCCACTAACCCTATGGAACACAGTTCTAGTCTAACACACATGGGGTCACCATGAGTCAGAATCGACTCCATAGTTGACTTATGACAAAGGTGGCACTGCATAGCAGTAGGAAATGATAGATTCTGCAATAAACTGGATATCTATATGGGAAAAAACGAAATCTGATGCCCATTTCACACCTTATCTAAAAATCAATTCCTGGTGGATTGTAGATCTAACTGAAAGGCAAAACAATAAAGCTCCTAGAAAATACCATAGGAGAACATCTTTACGACTTAAGTACAGGAAGACTTTTTAAACAGGATTAAATACAACAACAAAAAAAAAAAAAAAAAAAAAACCCAAAAACCCAAAACTACAAAGGAAAAGATTTAGAAACTCAAATACCTTAAAATTACTAATATCTGTTCATCAAAAGATACTAAGAAGAGAAGGGCAAGGCAAGTCACATTGTGGAAGAAGATATTTGCCATGCAGATAGTTGAAAAGAGGCTCTGTGTCAGATACTTCTTGTGCTCCACCTCACATCCTCTGGGCCCACATTTTATTCCAGCTATTACTGCTGCAGAATCTCATTTTAGCTACACCTCTCACTTTCTGCCCCAGGGCTTCTCAGCTGCTTCAGTGTGGAGTCATGTGGAATCACGTGTGATCTAGAAGGGTGAAGGAGTTAACACCTCATGGAGGAACCCTTGGTCAACAGGGTCCCTGACCTGGAGGATAAATGCTCCCTTCTTTCATACTTCAGGTGAATAATTTTGAGGTGCAGTTTACATGGTTCTCCAGAAGGTCCAGTGGGATTGGGCCCAAATTTCCCACAACAGTGACCAACTTGAGAGGTTGACCTTCTGTTGGCTTCCCTCCTTTCTTCTCCACTTTTGTTCCTTCCCAAATAAAGTAGAAAGAATCTGTATGAGTCAATAAGAAAAAGATAACCCAATAGGAAAATACAAGAGACCTGTCAGACACTTTACAAAAAAGGAAATCCAAATGGTAAAGAAACATTTGAAAAGATGATCAACCTCATTTATAATCAGGGAAATGTTAACCAAACTTACTGTATACTCATCAAAATGGCTATAATTTTTTAAAAAAACTAAAAAGTTTTGTTGAGTGTATTAATTATATATTGCTACGTGACAAATTATCCCAAAACTTAATGGCTTAGAACAATAAACATTTATTTTCTCACAGTTCCTGGTCAGGAATCTGGGCTTAGCTAGGTGCCTCTAGCTCAGGGTCTCTCACAAGGCTGTAACCAAGGTGTCAGTCAGGGCTGCAATCATCTCAAGATTTGACTGGGGGAGGATCCACTTCCAAGTTGACTCACATGGCTGATACAGGCCTCAGCTCCTCGCTGGCTTTTCTTGCCAGGTAGCCCTCTCCATAGGTTAGCTCATAGCTTGGCTTCCCTTAATACTAAGCAAGTGAGACAGCAAGGGAGGGTGCCCAAGACATAGTCTTTCTGTAACCTAATCGTGGAAGTGACACCCCATATCTTCTGTCATATCCTATTTATTAGAAGATATGCATTAGTTACTAGGTCCAGCCAACACTTGAGAAGATTACATAAGGGTAAGAATACCTTCTGGTGGGGATCATTGGGCGCCATCTCAGAGGCTGCCAGCCACAGTGAGGGTGTGGAACAGCACGTATATTGATGGTGGAAGTAGAAATTGGTACTACTGCTTTGGAAAACAGTTTTTTATTTTCTGCCTAAGTTGAGGATATGGTTATCCTATGACCTAGCAACTCTACACCTAGGTATACATCAAAAGAAATATGAGGGCATGTGCACCAGGAGACAGCATAAAAATGTTTATAGCAGCATTATTTGTAATAGCTTCATACTGGAAAAACCCAAATGTCCTTCAACAGTAGCATGGATAAAGAATTGTCCAGTGTTCATACAGTGGAATACTATACAGCAGTGAAAAGGAATGAAGCATAGTTACATGAAACACCCCATGGAGGAACCCTTGTTTAGCTATGCTTACATGTTTACACTGAACAATGTTTAGTGAAAAAAGCCAGCCACTACAAAATGTTTCTATTAATCCAGTCGTACACATTTCAGAAAACAAAACAAAACTACAGCATTCAGCAAGGCCTGCTTTGATAGTAAAACTATAAAGAAAGGCAAATAAGTGGTTACCACAAAAGTCAGGAGAGTGGTTAACCTTTGTGGGAAAGGGAGGGCCTACTGAGTGGGAGGGGGCATGAGGGGGACCTCCAGGGTACTGGCAAACTTCTATTTCTTGACTGGGGTGGTGGTTACACAGATGTTTGCTTTCTGATCATTCACTGAGCTGTACATTGTTATTTTGTGTACCTTCTATATGTATGTTACATTTCCCCATAAAGAAAGATTTCACAGAACTACATATAAGTCCACATCCTATTATCCTGCTGTGCACAAAAGGGGCCTTAACATAGGGCCTGGTGTGTGGTAAGTGCTCAATGCGTGTCAGCCAGTATCTATTTCTGGGGCTCCTTCAGGTGGGAAATCCAGGGCATATCCCTGCCTGCCTCACCTCTTGACCATGCCAGGCAATGGAAAGAAGGGAAGGCAACAGAGCCCTGTCTGCCAGAACCCTGCCATTTCCAGCAGGGTTGGGCCCAGAAGTGGTGGGGCCCCTCTTCCAGTCCATGGAGGGAGGCAGAGAGAGTGAGGGGGAGCAAGGCTAGCTGAGGGGACCTTGGGTCATCATGGGTGGGTAACCCGGCTCTCAGAGACAACCTGCCTCACACATGTGACTTCAGTGAAAAGACAAGAAAACCCTAACCCCCCACCCCAGAACTTCAATGAAAAGGTCAAGGGAATTTTCCTCCCCTTTAAATGGCAGGAATCTTTCTTGGGCCTAGAAAGAATTATTTATCAGGTGTTCACGGCACTCCCTGTGCCTTTACAGGGCCCAGCCGTGCTCTGAGGCACAACAGACAACTTTATTCCTGGAGGCTCAGTTTATAGGCCAACTTCAAAGCCCCGGGTTCTCAGAGCAGGGCATGAGGCTCCAGTTTGGGAATTGACATCAAAGGGCGGCTCACAGGTTGATCTGATGTCAAGGTGGACAGCCACAGGGCTGCAGGAGGAGGCCTCAGAGGATTCGCCTGTCCTCAGCACCTGGTGAGCTCAAGGGGGCAGCCTCGCAGTGGCCCAGCCTTGCGAATCCAACTTCAAAAGCCCTGGGCCATTGCTTTACCTGCTTCAGGTGGCTGTCTGAAATGGCAGACAGAGGGTGGAGGGCAGAAGACCAGGGCAAGAGGATGTAAGGAGAAGAGGGATGGCGGATGCCCCCCAAACCTGTTTATCCTGCTCAGTCAGGGAAAGGAGATACAGGCTTAAATGTGGAAGAACCACCTGGAGCCCTGCTGTTCATAATGAGGATCATGCATGAGGGTAAAATCAGCACAGTGACCATTTACTGAGTGCTCCCGTGCCAGGGACTGTGTTTGAGGATTATCTCCTTTAATCCTCACAATCACCCATGTAAGGAAGGTACTATTATCATTCCCATTTTTCCTATGAGGAAACTAAAGCTTACAGAGGTTAGGTGACATCCACCAGGTCACAGGGTTTATGAGGGTAGATTTGAATTCCACAATCCCTGCTCTTACCTGCTACTCAAGGAACTAGGGATGCTGTCTGGGGGGCACAGCAGAAAACACATAACAGATCACAGCAGAGACAGGCAAAGTCATCTGAACAAGAGAGACAGCTCCCTGGTCAACAAGCATTGACTTCATTCATTCATTCAACAAATTATTTCTTAGCTATCTTATATGTGGCAGACATTGTCTGGGCACTAGGGATAATATAGTGAATAAGATGAACAATGTCCTTCATTTCAGACTATATGTGAAACACCCCTGGGAACTCCCAGAGCAAGTAGGGAGGAATCTGAAGGGGGCTGATGTTCCTACAATTGTGTGCAGAGAACTACTGCTTTACTGCTGTGATTCTGACCCTACGTTGACTCTCCCACACCACTGTCTATGAGGCTGGAGATTTGGCATGCACAAGCAGGATTTTCCTGAGATGCCCACATCCTAGGCTCTTTTGGCAGAGCACTTGATCTTCCAGCTTCTCCCAGGGATGATTCTGCCTTTGAATTCAAATTCTGGGTCTAGGAAGGAGGTGCCTTCTAGATCTAAGAGGCCCCCAGAGGCAAACAGAGACTTGGACCAACAATGAGCCAGGAACTCAAAGGGGGCTGTGAACCTTCAGTGGGTCAGGAGAACCTCATACGTGGGGAGAGCGAGCCTTCCAGGATGGTGAGAGGGACCACTACTAGGACCACAGATTACACAGCAAGCAAAAGGTGTCAAATCACAAACTACTGGCCAAATGGACAAAAGAAAAACAGGAGAGGATGCAAATAACCCAAATAAGCACACCCATGTTCACTGCAGCACTGTTCACAATAGCAAAAAGATGGAAACAACCTAGATGCCATCAACAGATGAATGGATAAACGAACTATGGTACATACACACAATGGAGTATTATGCAACGATAAAAAACAATGATGAATCTGTGAAGCATCTCATAACATGGATGAATCTGGAGGGCATTACGCTAAGTGAAATAAGTCAATCACAAAAGGACAAATATTGTATGAGACCACTACTATAAAAACTCATGAAAAGGTTTACACACAAAAAGAAACAATCTTTGATGGTTATGAGGGAGGGGAGGGCCGGGGGAGGGGAAAACACTAAATAGACAATAGGTAAGTGGTAACTTTGGTGAAGGGTAAGACAGGTCACAATACTGGGGAAGCCAGCACAACCTGTACAAGGCAAGGTCATGGAAGCTCCACAGACACATCCAAACTCCCCGAGGGACCGAATTGCTGGACTGAGAGCTGTGGGGACCATGGTCTCGGGGAACATCTAGCTCAATTGGCGTAACATAGTTTATAAAGAAAATGTTCTACATTCTACTTTGGTGGGTAGCATCCGGGGTCTTAAAAGCCTGTGAACAGCCATCTAAGATACTCCACTGGTCTCACTCCTTCAGGAGCAAGGGAGAATGAAGAATACAAGGTACAAGGGAAAATTTAGTCCAAAGGACTAACGGGACCACAACTACCACGGCCTCCACCAGACTGAGTCCAGTGCAACTAGATGGTGCCCGGCTACCACCACTGACTGCTCTGACAGGGATCACAACAGAGGGTCCCAGACAGAGCTGGAGAAAAATGTAGAACAAAATTCTAACTCACAAAAAAAGACCAGACTTACTGGCCTGACAGAGACTGGAGAAACCCCGAGAGTATGGCCCCTGAACACCCTTGCAGCTCAGTAATGAAGTCACTCCCGAGGTTCACCCTTCAGCCAAAGATTAGACAGCCCCATAAAACAAAACGAGACTCATGGGGCACAACAGCCCAGGAATAAGGACTAGAAGGCAGGAGAGGACAGGAAAGCCGGTAACAGGGAACCCAAGGTCAAGAAGAGAGCGTTGACGTGACGTGGGGTTGTTAACCAATGTCATAAAACAATATGTGTACTAACTGTTTAATGAGAAACTATTTGTCCTGTAAACCTTCATCTAAAGTACAATAAAAAAATAAATAAGAATTTTAAAAAAAGGTGTCAAATCAGTTAAGGACTGAGATACAGGTCGCGGCTCAGTAGGAAAGTGTCTGCCAGTGATGACGGATGTCAATCCAGGGGCTGGAGGGTGGTGGCAAGGTGTGTGTCACTGAGCATAGACAGTTACAGCAGCTTCTTTCTGACTCCATGGCCTCAGCCAAGGGACTCTGCCTCTCTCATTCCCTCTCAGTCCTAAGGCACAGTGTAAGGGTGAGTAATCAGTTCATGAGGACAAAACCCCTGTCCATTCCAAAGAGTTCCCCGTGAGTGCTTCCTGGTTCTCCATGAAAAATATTCGAGAAGTTCAGCTGCACAGCCACTTCCTTACCCCCTAAGCTATTCCCAATGTGCTAAAAGAGGTAGTTTCTTATGGTCTGCATCTGCTGTTCCAAAGCACTGGGCTCAGCCTCTCTCTCCAAACCATGGATTTCCCCTGGTGGTGGGCAACCTCCAGCCACCACCTGCACCTCCCCTCAGCGGGCCTGTCCACCCCCATCCGGCGCCCTCTCTCCAGGCTCATATGCATTTAACATCCCTTGTTGGGCTGTGGCAGAGAATACTCAACAGACTCATATTAAAAATGCCCTTTAAAATTCAAAAGCTTTGAACTAAAGAAATACCTCGAGAAGTTCTCATGGAAAGTTCAGCTCCACCAGTTCAATTCACTACACTTAGATGCACCTTTTCAAATAATAGGGAAAAAATGTAACAGGGTCAGACCCAATCAATACACTTGTTCAAACAGAATTGCGGGGACTGTGATGTGCACACATTTTGTACTCTGCCTTTGTACCCTGCCACTCGCTCTGAAGAAAGGTTTCTTTGCTAGGAGAGCAATGAAAATGGTAGCCTTTTGAGTGGAGGCGTCAAAGCAATGGCGTGTTTACCAGGTAGGGAGGGGCTGCCATTTTTCATGTCTTCCTCAACCCCGTGTCTTTGTTCTTTTCATAACGACGCACAACCCACATGGGCAAAGTCCCTCGCACACCCCAGCGTCTGATGCTGAATTGGAAGCAGAGGGCTCCCAGCATTTGCCTGCCACGTCTCAGAAACGTGATTTGTGGATTAGACAAATAATTTGCTACTTCTCTCCCACCCTTGGTGAGAACACAAAAGGACCCGCCATGGAGTAGTACTCTACTGTGGTTGTGGGAAACTTCCCAAGCCCAAAACGGGCTCTTGTCTGGCTGAGTCAGAGCCTGCCTGCCACCCCCACCTCCAATCCCAAATAGACAAAGAAAGCTCTCCGAGCCCATGGAGAGTGACTTTGAGGCAGCTAGAGGCTTTCCTGGCTTTGGGCTGCAACCTACAACAGCCAGGAAAATTCTGGAGATCCCAGCTTACCTGAAGGTAACCAAGGTTCAAGAAAGGCAGGATGGGTTAGAAGGAGGGGAAGGGCTAGACAGAGTTTACACTCTCACAGTCAGACATCAAGGCAAGCAGAAAAATGAATGACGGGAAGAAAACAAAATGTCTGGGCACATCTCCTTCATACGTGCTCACAAAATGTACATACGTTTCAACATCAACTACTTAATTTATAAATGACATCCTAGACATGTTGAGAATCTTGGCACTTTAGGAGGTTCAAGTGAGGATTAGGAAAAGATTTTATTCCCAACACCCATTTTATACCAGATCCTAAAATGTTCTTGTTGGCTCTTGCTAAAATTAGGTAGACATCCTGGGTACTACCTGGGCATGGGTTAGAGTAATGGATGCAGGAGAAGCACATTCTATGTCCCCTTTGTCAACGGCAATCCCACTGTTCAAAGCTCTGCTCAGGTCCTGTGGTACCCTGTAAGGAACTGCAGCTGGAATCGCTGGGCCTCATAGTTTCCCAGAGTTGTCCCCATCCCATAAGTTTCCTAGCCAGCCAGTACTTTCATAGTACATAGTACCCCGTCTCACCTAAGGTAACACAGATCTTCTTGAGGGGGCTATGCCGCGCTTCCTGCTTACGCATGACGTAGCTGGGACATACCTTTCCTGCACCATGCGAGCTCTTCACGGAGTCTGAGTTGAGGGCCTACCATGCTCTCTGTAGATCAAAACTTGGGCCATGATTCTTATAGAACAGGCTACACCCTCCTCCCTGATTAAGTACTCTGGAGGCAGCAGCTAGAGGGTCGCCACGTTCCTGCCTACATGAGGCTTATGTGTGTAAAATAAAAACTGAGACTAACAGCAAGAAAATCGCTGACTGACGTTTTCACTGAGAAAATGTCTGCATGGCCACCCTACACGTAGGGTATTGCCTCTTCTGCCTTTTTTTTGGGGGGGGGCGGTTTGAGGGGGCTTTGTACTGTTACGGAATCCTCTTTTCCTTCTATTTCATCTATTATGGAGACCCATTTCCAAGTAATGCTTAAAACCAGAGAGTATTTTTTATTTTAAAACTCAAAACGACATCAGTAGCTAAAAAAAAAAGCAGTGTCCCTTGTTTAGAATGCCTTGGAAACTATTTTCCCCCACTTTAAATACTTGGAAAATCACTCTAAACCTCGGGTGCTCATCTTGGCCATAGACAAAAACTACCATAACAACAAACTTGGAAACATACACATCCCTAAACTGAACTGGCTTTTTGCCTTCTGTTTTAAGCATAAATCACAAGTCAAAATGAATTACATACAAATCCAGTCTGCCATGGTCTGTCACTAACCCGCCTCATTGGAACGAGCAGGCAGCATGTGGGTTGGAAGAGGGCCATGGTGCCTTCCCCTCCCCAGTGCTATCTTGGATTGCAGTCCACCAGCCAAACCAGCCCCACATTAGAGTCCACAGCCCGGCAGCTCCCCAGCAGGGCTGGGGTGGGGTTGGGGGCCACCCTGAGCAGCTGCAGAAGCTAAAGCACAGGTTTCTTCCCCCACACCTCTAAACTCAACCAAGTGTCAAGGAACTGTCATCAGGAGAAACTTTTCATAGGTGAACACAAGCATGATCAAGAGCTGACAGTGGGGATTTTCCAAAGAAATGGAAAAAACCTAACCCAAGCCACTCACCAGAGAATATACCCAGCAAGAAGCAGGAAGCATATCAGGTTAATATTTTAATCTGTACATCACTTTTTTTTCTCACAAACCATTATGCTTTTATTTAAATTAACTTTTTCTTGCAAAATATTCATTTCATTTTTCCAACAAAATCTTATAAAGGCAAAAATAAAATTTTATTTTGGCAAATGTCATGAAGTCGATACTGGCAGCATATGGAGTTAGTTAAAAATAGACAGCAACTTCTAAATATATTCAAGATTTTTTTTTTTTTCTGAGCACAATCAAAGACAAGTTTTCATTTAAAGTGTGGCTCCACCCAAAGGAGTTTTTTTTTTTTTTTTCTTCCTTTTAAACATCATTTTCTGTATGCAGAATACCATGAGAACATGACTTAAATAAAGGGTCACAAACACTACAACTGGCTTGGTAGCTCCCTCCTCATTTTGGGCTGGAAGTTGAGTCAAAGTCCTGCCATTGAGGCCCTGCGGCCACAGGCCACCAGGATGGTGGAGGTCACACTGCCAGCCCTCCTGCCAGCAGGCCCCATCCTGGACAACCAACCGCTGGCTGGGGAGCCTGACCCGGGGCTCTCCAGGGTAGGCGGCAAAGGCCCCAGGATTTCCATCTCAGCCTGGTGTGGAGGGAAGGTGTTTAGTCAGGGGTTTTTAGGTAGATGCCACCCAGTGTGGAGTTTATTGCTCATGATACAATAAAAGTTGCTTCCTGTCACCTTTTCTGTATTTCTAAGTGTATTTTTTAAAATTAAAGTGAACTTTTTTCTTTCTAAGAAGAGCCCTTTGCTGAGAGAACCTCATGGGTAGGCTGGGGAGCACAAAGCTCTCGAACATACTGCAGCCCCTAAGCCAAGTCCAAGGGCCATCCACATGCCATCCTGGCGGAGTTTCACACAGAACTGGTCATCCGGCTGGGTCAGGGACAGCTGATCTCTGCAGCTAAGGACCCCTCTTCCTCCAGGCAGCATGCCAATAAGCCTAAAGCTGGAATCCACTGGAAGCACGTTCTCAAATCTAACTTTCACCTGAGTTCCTCCAAAGTTGGACTGGCATCTGCTTACCCCGCCCTTCTCCCCCACCCACACCTACCACCCAAACAGTACCTGATTCTGTATGTGCAGCTACGAAATCCTGCATCCTCATCTTACCAGCCACTCAGCCCTTGAAGTGAATTTTATAAAATATATTCTGATTCTAAAACACAGTGTCAGTATTTTATAGTGTGTATCAAAAGTGCCTCTGTCATATGTAAAAAGGAGTCTGAACTAAAACAAGTGGAGTGTGGCTAGGACCTAGTCCTGTGGTTAACACCCCATAGTCTGTGGGCTTCTCCTTCCTCCAACCAGAACCCCTGCAGGTGAAGGGGGTTTCCTTGGGGGCAGAAAGATCCATCTTCTTGGAGGAAGCTGGTTCCATTGGGTCCCTGGCTCCAGGCTCCTCCTCTACACGGTGTGTCATGGATCAGTCACTGCCTGGGCTGGCAAGAAGCACAGGAGACAATGAGAGGTTGGCAGGACCCCTGCTGGCATCTGGCGGTGGGCACGTGTGCACACATGAGACAGGGGATGGCAGACAGGCTGACAGACAGACAGCAGCAGAACATGGGACACGGCAATGCGGCCGCTGTGAGGGGGACCCTCAGCTTCTAGTATTCATGGCTGCTTGGTCCCACCCTCCCTTCACCCCAACTCCCTACTTCTAGGGAGTACAGCCTGCTCTGCTGGGGCAAAGGGGCTGTGCAAAGAGGACTCTGGGTCCAGTTCTGGCCCTGCCCTTCATTCACTGAGTAGTCTCTCAGCCTCCATTGGCCTCAGTTTCTCTATCTAAAACAGGGTGATTACACCCACCTCCTACTGAATATTCTGTGAGGGTAAGAGGAAGTATGAAAGTGTTCTGAAAGAGCACGCAGGGCCTAACAGCCACAGGGGCAGCAACAGCCAGGAGGAACAGAGCCACTCTGTGACCTGGGCAGTGTTACCATGCTCGGATCTCTAGGAGAAAATCACATCCAACAGCGGCCACGGTGGGGGGTCTCTGCAGCCTTTACAACTAACCAGCTGGAGCATTTTCCCTGTGCTTCTTCAGCTATGAGGTCTCCACTCCACACCTCCTGAGAGCCTGGCCCTAGCAGGCCGACCTCTTCCCTCCTACCCTCTTGCTGGCTGGGGCCTACCGAATCTGCTCCGAGGCTGGGGGCGTACCCAGGTGGGTGGATACCTGCTGAAAACCATGCCCCTCCTCCCCCAACACACACTCTCAGTCCCTCATTTCACTCTCTTATCTAAACACCTATCCTGGGTGTGGCCCAGACCAGCTCACAAGTGGAGATTAAGAGCAAAGACTCTGGTCTCACACAGAAAGGGTTCAAATCCTGGCTCTGATACTGAGAAACTTCAGCTCCTTACACAAGTCGCTCGAGGTCTCTGAGCTTTATCTGCTCATCTGCAAAAAGGGGGTTATTATCCTCGGGTTGCTGTCAAAGGAGATGCTTAGCACACACGATAGGTACTCAACAATGTTGCCGTTAGTTAATTGCCATCAAAGCTGGCTCCAACTCAAGGCAACCTTAGGTATAACAGAACAAAATGTGGCCTGGTCCTGCACCATCTTCATTATCATTGGTATGTTTGAGTCCACGGTTGTAGCTTTTGTGTATTTTCAGTGACTTCCAATCTAGGAAGCTCATCTTCCAGCACTACATTGGACAATATTCTGCTGTGATCCACTGGCCAGTTTTTAGAAGGAGATCACCAGGCGTTTCTTCCTAGTCTGTCTTAGTCTGGAAGCTCCAATGAAACCTGTCCACCATGGATGACCCTGCTGGTATTTGAAATACCAGTGGCATAGCTTCCAGCATCACAGCAACACACAAGCCACCACAGTACAATAGACTGACGGACAGGTGGTGGTCAACAATGTTCACCATAAGTATATATAAAGGTAGGAAAGGGAAAAACCCTATAAAATGATAGGAGATGAAACGTCAGGGAAAGGACTGCCAGGACCGCAAATGCAACCCTCCTCCGTACAGGTAAGGCACTTGGGTTCAAAAGTCACCAATCCAGGCCAAGGACATGCAGTCAGATCGTACTAGAGGCCAGATCTCCCGACTCCCAGTCCAGTGCTCCTTCCTTAATCCCCCGCTGCCTCTCATCACTAAATGCTCACCTAAGGAGGATTCGACAGGTGACCGGCTAAGGGACACTTTCACACTGCCCTGGGCAGTCTTTCCCTGAAGCTTCCTTTTCTTTCTCTTCTAAGGTATACAAGCAACTAAAAGGGCAGTCCCAGCCCTTGCTCTGACACCAATTCACTGTGTGACCCAGGGCAAGCTCTATCCCCTCGCCAGGCCTCAGTTTCCTCATCTGTAAAACTGGACTTTTTCCACTCTTGCAGTTCTTTGGTGAAAGTCCTGGGAGGCCAAGCTCTAACTCCTCTTTTCCAAACCCCTAAGGCTGGCAGTCTGGCCTGCCCTGGTCCCTTGGGGCATCAGGCTGCCTGCCAGGTAGAGAGCATGGGGTGGGAGGTACAGTTCTGGCCCTTGAGGTTTTTAGGGAGGCAGGAGGCCTAGATCACACACTATATTGTACTGGAGCCACTGAGGACTAAGTTCCTAAAAAGCATCAGTCTCCCACCCGCTTACCATCCGAGACAGTCTCCCCGGCAGCGGCCGCTTTGCCAGCGGGAGGAAGCATCAGTAGGCAGCACTGCAATCATCTCAGCAGCGGGCGGAGGGAGAGGAGGGCATGCTCAGCACTAGGCAAGGGGGCAGTGAGCTGCACAGGGGGCATGCCAGGCAGAGGCTCTTACTTGGAAGGTGTTAAACAAAGGTGTAGTGGAGTCCGTTGCTTAATGGGGGGTAAGGTGGTATCGGCCTGGAGGACAGAGGGGCTTTAGGCGGGAGGAGGCCCAGCTGCTGTGCTAGACAGGGCACACAGGAATTAAGTGGTGCGTTAGACTCCTCATCTGCTCCGGGAGCGCCAGACGCCCCACTTGGCAGGGCTGGTGTTGCACGGGCCCTGCTGCCCACCACTAATGGCCTGGGCTTGGGGGACACATCCAGGGGGCCTGGCTGGGACTGGCCTGCAGTTCCCAGGTATGTCTCTGAGATGGAAAGAGGGAGCAAGAGTGAGGCAAGGCTGCAGAAAGAGCATCACTCAGTGCGGAAGTGAGGGGGGCCCTAATAACTGACCACACGGTGTTAGGTCTGGGTGGGCTTGTTGGCTAGGGAGCAGGAAGCTGAGGGTGATTGACCCACAGAGTTAGAGCAAGCACAGGTTAGAGAGGAGGGCACTTCATGGTAGGGGAGCAGCCCTCGCTGGAATCCTCCACATGGACAGGAGATCGAAAGTTGCTGAGATGGGCTAGGGAGCCCCAAGGTCATTAGGAGAAGGGGGTCTGGATGAGCCATCTCCTGCCTCCCCAGCCACAAAACACCATGTCGACCACCTCTCAGCCAGCTGTGTGTGCAGGACAAGGTTGGGGGGCACCAGGGACAGGCTTCTGCTGAGACTCTGGCCCCCTCCTTGCCCTCAGCAACTTTCAAGGCTGCCTGAGGCTCCCCGGGTCCAGTTGCCTCAGGGCCCTGCAGGCCCCGCCCTTAGACACTTCTAGACCCTTTGGCCAGGGTTGGGGAGACAGGCGGGGACTGTGTGATACCACTTCAGGCTCTATGACTGCCCCCTCCCCAGAAAGCCTAGAGCACACCTGGCCAGAGGCACCACCCAGACACACAGCAGCCTCTGCATCTGGGGAGGAATGGTACTAGGAGAACTTTGTGGGCCCACACCGGGGGTGTGGTGTGGGCGGAGGGAAGAGACGGGGGTTCCTGTCCTGTCTGGTCAGGGAGAAAGCAGCCATTTTACACACACACATACACTTTAATGTGCGCACACATACATACACACACTCATGCACACATACACAAATGCACAGGTATACACACACTCACGTACAACACCCACACCAATGTGCACATACATAGGTACATATACAAACGCACCAGTATACAAACACACCCCACTGTGCTATTCACCCCCATTGGCCAGCAAAGTCCCACCTTCCCAAGTCCTGCTTTCTGGCACAAGATAGTCTGATTAGGTGAACAGGGGCTTTGTTTTTGAGCAGGGATCCCAGGGAAGGCTAAAGGGGCCCCTTCTGCCTCATCCCAGCAAGGAATTCAAGCACCGAAGACTTTCCTGCCCCCTTTTCATGAGATCAGAATCTTAACCTTGACTCCATGGCTTAGGAGCCTCAAAAACCTGTTTTTAACCCATGATCGCTGAGAAAGTGGAAGAGCAGCACCAACCCGAGGCTTAATCAGCTCTCCCAGGACCTCTTTCCTCTTACACTTCAGCGCTCCAGTTCCCACACTGTCTCCTCCACTTCCTGGCCTGCCCACTTCACCATCCACTGCCCTGCTGTGCTCATGAACAGGGCACCCTCTGGTCAGGAGAACACCCTAGTGGCCCTCAATTGCCAACCCCGACACCTGGTTTCCCACTGACCCGTGACTCTGGACCCTGAGCCCCCGGAAGCAGCCAGCCAGACCCTAGGCTGGAGAGGCTACATCCATGGCCTTACCTGCCACCTGCTTGCTGCGCTGGGAGGCCTCAGAGGCCAGGGCGTATGAGATGTTGATGATGCGCTCCTGCTCCTGCAGCTGCGAGTCCAGGTCGGTCACGCTGTTCCGGTCCGGGCCTGTTGTGGACTGCAGGTTGCACATGCTGCAAGTGGGCCAGGAAACAGACTATGGGCCCTTGCCACCCCTAGGTGCCAGCCTCAAGAATGCAGGTCAGAGGCCCAGCTGGGGTCTCCCTGGCCCGGAGGTTCTCAACCTTTTCGGGGGGCATCAGATAAAAACTACAGACTTTCTCCCTAGACAAAGGTATGCACGCTTGTCTCCAAATGCTCAAATGCTCACAACTTTGTTCCTCTTTTGGGAGGGTCACAGACCACACAAGTTAAGAGCTCCAGACCAAAGCCCCCGTTAAATGCAGACATGAAATGGTTAGCCTAGCTCTGAAAAGGAGGCTTACAAACTACAGGTTTAAGTTTCTGAGGCTACGGGGTGAGGTGACAGGGAGACTGTAGGGTTGCTGCACAGGTGGACAAGCGGGCAAAGTCTCTGGGATCTTCAGGACAAAACTGAGGCCTCTGGGTCTGGTCCACGTGCCCATGTGACGGTCAGACGCTGCGAGGGCCATCTTTGGAGGTGATCTCCAACTTTGTACACTTCACCACCATGCTTGGCTCCACTTCCTACACTTGCTGGGTCACTGGGGACACAGATTTGGGGGTGAAAGCCCAGGATGGGGCACCTCCATGAATGTATTCAGGACTTCTGGATGACCCAGGCAAACTTCCTCACTGATTTGTCAGTGAGGTGGTGAGTGTCAGCCTGCTCCTTCCTATGATCAGAGCTACCGGAGATGGAGGCCTGGCACCTGGGATGACCCAGCCAGCCTGGCTCAGGGCCACATGGTTGAGACACTCTCTGGGGATGGCCCTAATGGGCTGCCGGACTCGGGCAGAGCGAGGGCTGACCTTGACCGAGTGAGGATGTTGCGGATCTTCTCGGCTTTTCGATACCGCGCCTGCAGCTCCTCCAGGCTGGGTGGCTCTTCAGGATCCAGCTCCACATAACGCTCAGGGATGGCGACCTTCTCTGGTTTGGACAGCTGAAGAGAGGACCACAAGGTGGAAGAGGGGGAGGCTTAGATGCTTAGAACCTGCTTCTCCTTGACCCCCACCCATGAGGAACCAGACCAAGTCCACAAAGATTAAATAACTTGCCAAAATCACAAAGACAGAGGGGTGGAGATTTAAACCAGGTTTTACTTCAAAGCCTATGTTCTTTCCACTATAGCAGACCACCTCATACAGACTGAGGG
>NW_004443942.1:9076434-9088634 GCF_000243295.1 Trichechus manatus latirostris
AATTCACTGAGCACACTCTTCATTCAGCAAGTATTGATGGAGCACCTGCTGTGTGCCAGGCCCTGTGCCAGTACTAAGGGTACAAAGGTGAACCAAATAGCTACAGACTCTGCCCTCCAGAACTTACAAATGACACAATATAGACTACAGAAGACCACCCTATGTCTTGAGGGCCCTGAGTCTGTCACCCCCTAAGTCCCCTTTCTCTTCCCTTGGGTAGCAATATTCCTGAATGCGCAAAGATTCAGGGGCTACCAGCTTTCCCAGGCCTGACCTGTTATGATGCATGTTAGCCACCAGAGGGCACCCGAAGAATTCAGACCAGAACTATGCACCATCTCTTAGCCCCAGTCATGGCTAGAAATTTCGCTGGTGGTTTTCAAACCTGCCCTTCACCACCCTAAGTCTAATTGTCCAAGTCATCCTGAGTGGTCAGTTGAAAGGCCAACCTTTGGTTTTCCAGGCAACATTTCCCAACAATAACAATGACTACATCATCTACCTATCATGTGCCAGGCCCTGTGTTCATGGCTTTCTGATCATTGTTAATCCTCCCAGCAACATACTAAGTTACTTGATCCTCCCGACCCACTTTATTGTTGAGAAAACAGCGGCACAGAAGAGTTAAATGACTTGCCCCAAAATAGAGAGAGAGAAAAAGATTTGAACCTGTATCAAAAAGCCTGGATTGCTTTTATTGCCTCAAGCTGCTACCCATCCATTCTCCTGGACCACACTGAGGCTTAGCCTTGCCCCCATTCAGGACAACACTCCACAGTGCCACTGGGACGGTTGGTCAGGCTGCCAGCCTGAAGGTCGTGCCTCCTGGGGTGGCATGAAGGTAGCTCCTGCCTCACCTCTCTGCTGATGTCCAAATCATAGTCTTGCGGCTCCAGGTCCAACTCGGTGACGGGCATGGCCTGCACTTTCAACCAGCCATTCTCCTCCTTGTCCTTTCTTTCCCCTTGCATGGCCCGTTCCAGCAACTGTAGGTCAAAGTCCTGCTCGCGTTTCCACTGGCAACAGAACAACAGGGTTAAGAGCAGTCACTTCCTGACTGCTGAAAGAGCCACACCAGGTCCCTTTGGGACAGTCCTCGCAGGTCCTGAGAAGGCAGGTCTGGACCTCAACCTCCTTGCCTCTAAAACAAGACAGTTTCGTGACGGACGGTCCCTCCTGTGAGCTGTAACTCCTTGTTTAACAGAGGAGGCCTCCATCCCCTTCATATGGTCTGTTTCCGGACCACTGCTTTCTCTCTGACCTGGCCCCCGAGGGTTCAAATATGCAACCCCAGGGCAAAGGTCTAAGACCCAGGGCATACGGTTCACAATGGTTCCCAAGGATGTAGAAGGCTCTTCCGGTCTGAGAGAGTGAACCCAAAACAGAATCTAGGGCAGCGCTCCCAAGAAGGGAATCACCCCTTCTGCTGCCCCACAGCTCGGGGAAGGCTTTCTAGTTCAGGAGCCACATGGCCCAGGCTGAGAAATAATGGAGAAAACAAGTCCTCAGAGGCCCTGTTAAGCAAGTGGAATAACCAAGAGCCCCTCATTAGCAGATACAGGACACAGTTAGGGTGATGTGTATACCCGCAGCAGGGCTGGGGACGGTGAAGTGGGAACACTGTGGGGCTAGTGAGGCAGATAAGGTGCTGTGTAAGACAGCATCTATTTGGGGTAGATATTTTCCTTTAATTAAAAATAAATTTAAAAAATTTAAAATTGAGATGATAAATCAAATACAACTTTCCCAGGATTATTTGGCAGAACTGACTTTGTAATAAGCATCTCTTTACAAGAGGAAAAATCTAACCCAACCACTTTAAGGCTCAAGCACGAGGGTCTTGCTTCCCAGAGGCCTTCCTATCCACCTGTGGCCTGCATCCTCAGAGGCCTTCGACATGGAATAGGTTGGAGAAAGATAGGGAACAGGCTCAAAGCCTCTCTTTTTCTGAGCAGAAGCAAAGCATATGCACAGGGGGGGATGATTATCCATCCCAGGTAGCTGCCTCTTTCCCACTTCATTCACCTCATGGAGCCCCAAACAGTCACAGTTGTCTTTGAGGATCCCTCAAAACCCCATAAACCCTAAGCCCATAGCCATAACAGACATTTCACCCATTCATGCACAAGCTCTCAGTACCAACTCCAGACCAATGTAATTGCTCTTAGCTGATGATTTCCAATTACAGTTTGAAAGGATTAGGCAAATGAAGTTCCAGAGATAAAAATTAATTTAATGATTCACAAAGAAAACAAACATTTTCTTACATGCTCACAAGTGCCCCAAATAGAGACAAGGGCTCGTTTTAGCCCAGCCTGATCGTTTACACAAACAGCAAAGGATCACTAGACTTTATGATGTATCCTGGGGAAGAACCACGCCAATCCATTCTGATCAAGCAACACATTTATTGGCGTTGATGCAGAGACTTACACCAGTCTGTTTTTAAAGAGAAAAATTACAAGGTATAGAAATTATAATTTTTAGATAATCTTTCTACTTTTGAGACATCAAGTTGTAAAAGGTCAGTGTTACCCCATATGACATTTTCTTATAAAGTTTAAAAGTTACCAGGTTTGCAGCTTTAAGGGTATAAGTGTCTTGGGTCTTACCCCTTTGGTGTCTGAGCTAACAGCTGCAGAGAACCCCTCTGAATACAGAACATAGCATATTTTGCTTTCCATTCAAGTTATTAAGTACCAGAAACACAAAAGTTTTCCATAAGAAATTGTGCAATGGGACCACAGGAATTGGAACTGAACCACCTCAGACTTGGTAAAACTTATTCAAATGTACAGTCTCCAAAGTCCACGTCTACTGTCCAGGTGCAAAGGATGGACTCAGATAAATTCTTAATGCCCAAACCTCTGCCAACGACCATGGTCCTCAGGCAGCGGGTCGGCTCAGCTTTGCCAGGCGGTGATCGGGACAAGTGAATTTTAAGTCAGTAGGCCTGCATGGATGGGGGCAGCGGAAAGGTGAGTCACATCTGGGGGTGCTTACTAAGCTATTAAGACAAGAGCGGCTATTACAAGCCTGGTAACAAAGAGCACAGGCCAGTTAGAGAATGTTCAATGCAAATTAGAAGCTTCTGTAAACACAATCAGGCAGGATTAGAGGGGCAATGAGCAACAACACTAAAAGCAAGAGAGCTTGTGCAATGAATTAGGGAAAGAACAGTTAGGCTAGAGAGCTAGGGAAACGTGAGATTTCAAACAACAGGGAAAAGTCAAACGGAATGTTTCCAAAAGGGACCTAAGGTGACTGTGGGCAGGGCACAGTGCTGGGCAGCGCCACCAGAGGGAAGCACAGATTCCCCAGCTCTCTGGGGGCACCATGAGGCCTCTTAGCACCACAAGCTGTGGGAGACCACCAGCCCTCAGGGTTGTGGGACACCAGTCATGCCCAGTAACCCCCACAGGGCATTGGCTTGGAGGTTTGGAAGGCTGGTTGGTTTGCTTACGTTCCACCTTATCAAATCATATCACCATCCTCCTCCTCCACTCCTCAAACTCTATATTCCCAGGTCCTTGATTCAGCTGAGATTTTGAATGCCTGCAAAGGCCCCTCTCAAACTCAGCTCGGAAGACTGGCTTTGGATACTTTCTTGGGCTTCTCGACTCCTGCTGTGACATCCTCTCTCCTGCTCTGTCTGGGTCACTCTCTGACCAGGTCACATACACAGCCCAGGCCATGGGCAAACAGCCCCATGGGATGTGCTCTGAACCACTAGGTCAACAGCCCACTCTCCCAGGGAGTGGGACATGCTTCTGTCTGGGGGAATCGGGGAAGCCCTGCTCAGCTTGAGGGGAAGCTCTGTTCCTTCTCCCAGCCCCGCCTGCCTGGACCCTAACATACTGAGCCAAGATCTCCAGGGAGAGGTTGGCTGAGGTAGCGGGACGAAGGGAGGCCCATCCTCTCTCCTTGGCTGAGAGTCTTCTTGCGCTCACGGACCAGGGCCTTCTGGTGCCGCTTCATGCGCTCGAGCTGCTCCTCCGCGCTCATCTTGCCCCGCTGGTGGTCCCCTGAGTACAGGCGCTCCAAGGCACTCTTGGGTCTCTGCCGAGGGGGGAGGGCAAGTTACAGATAGAGCAGCTGGGCTGGGAACACAGAGGGCAGCCACCCTGCTGGTCTCATTCCCGTTCCCCTCGCCATACACGCCCACCCCCACATACACATCCCCACACACACTCTAGCTGAGCCCCTCTTGCCATCAAGAACCACTTCTTCTAAGCACGCTCATGGACATGATGCACACAGCCCACACTGGGCTGCACCCCACCCTCTGGGAAGCACCCTATCCTGCAGATGCAGTCACTGAGGTCTAGGCCTGTTCAGTCAGGCTCACATGCAGCATGTGATGGGCCATGACCCAAGGTACAGACTTCTGGCGCTCCCTCCCATGACCCTGACAGGCTGGAGAGAAAGGTGGGTGATCCCTGGGAAATGCAGAGGGAAGTCTGATGCTGCTCCAAGCAGGCCCTGCCCTTTTTGGTGGGCAGTGTGGAAGGCATCACTGAGCACATGGTGGCAGGGGGACCCCTGAGCTCACAGGTTCACCAATCACCGTCCACCTCAGAGCCCCTTCCCTCCGCACATGAGGCAGCAACAGGGAACTAAAAAACTTCTCAAGGCCACTCACAGGGAAGGTCATCTTGATGCTTTCGGCATTTAGACCCCTACGCAGCGTAACATAGGGAGCAATGCTGGATGACTGCTGGAGACTTGATGTGGATCCTGAGAGCCCTTAGGAAAAACAGAAATGTGAGTGTGTTCATGGTAGGGTGGACAGGCTTTGGCCCTTCCTAATAACCTCCCATTCCCATGAGGGTGATCAAGAGCTCCCAGCCAATGACCCACTCTTCTGTCTCCTCTTCCTTCCCAGGGACTGGAAGAGTAAGGCTGTCAGGGTGCAGGATGGGGGGACTAGCCCAGGAGTGCCAACTGCCCCCAAGGGGGACGGCATCCCAATAGACCAATGGGCTACACTAAGCTTCCCTCACATGCAGAAGACCTGGGCTGCTTGGCAGGTAGAAAGGAAGAAGGGGTAGGAATGCCTTTCATCCCTCTTCTTTCTGATGAACTCTTAAATATACGCTTCACAACCTAACTCAAATATTCCACCTTGGTGAAGCCTTTCAGATGCCCCAGGCAGAATTAGTTATCCCCTATAACCCACATCATATTCATTGAATACTGCAGTGACCACAGTGTCAACATACCTGTTGCCCTAACTAGATTATAAATTCTACAACTCTTGGTTGACTGACTAAAAGAATGAATAAATGAATGAAGAGAAAGAAGGTATCAAGCATTTACTGAGCACTTACTATGTAACAGGCAGGCACTGTGCTAGGTATTTTTTATAGACTTTGTCACAATAGCCCTACAAAGTAGGCATTACCTGATCACTGTAAAGATGTGTAATCTAAGGGTCAGAGAAGTTAAGGAACTTGTCTGATGTCACACAGCTAAGAGCACTGTTGATCATGCGTTTACCATGTTCTGGGTCCTATGGTTTAGAAGCATTATCTCACCCTGGTTGGCCTGACCCCAAAGCCTGTGCCTCTCCACCAGCAGTGATTCTTACTGGGGTGGTACCTAAACATCTGGAAATGGACATCACACTGACTGAGGACACCACTGGCATTTAATACATGAGAAAAACGAATGATACATGGCCTGCAATGCCCAAAGAATCCAGGACGACCAAGAATGGTCCTGCCCCAAATGCCACTACCACCTCTAGTGATAAACACTGCTTGGCCGTAGAGAACGAAGGGAAAAGGGCCGCAGGGCATAGTGCCAAGTGCTGCTGTCGCCCCAACTCAGCAAAACTTAAGAGTCCACACCCTCCCAGGGGCCAGCTCAGGCCACAGGCCACTAAGACAATGTGGTAGGCTAGAAGTCACATATCTTGCAGGTGTCATAACCACTTCTGTGTGCCCTTCTGCTTCCTGGGCAGGCTAACAAGAGAAGAGCGCTTGATCTTCCACCTCTAAGAGCACACAGGAAGATTAAGAGAGAAGAGGTGAGGGAGAGCTGCCGGCCTGCTCAGGGGTCCCACGAGACCCAGGTGCAGACAGGTCAGGAGGCCTCCCCTTTAGGGAATTTCTGAGGACGAGCATCTGGCTCCTTGGAAAATCAGAGATGAGCAGGGCCTAAGTTTGTTCCTATCCCCATCTCGAAGGGTCAGGGAAGGGCAATGAGAATGAGGCCCAATTGAAGAGAGAGTGTTTATTTAAAGTAAGGTCTCACTGAGTCTTAGGATGACACAGAAGAGGGAAGAAATCCTCAGGAAGGTCCAGGATGGCCAAGCTGATGGCAGCCACCCAACATCCCGGCCCACAGGGGACAGTGGCTAGCAGCATGGACTCTGGAGCCAGAACACTGAGACTATATTCTGGCTCCATCACTTATCAAATTTACTTTCTCTGAGCCTTAGTTTCCTTATTTCTAAAATGAAATACTAACAATACTTCCCTCACAGGATTGCTGTGAGCATTAAGGTCACACAGTGCCTGGCTCTATAGTAACTGCTATTATTACCGTTTCTAGGATAGATATAAAACAAGAGGTAGAGAATCAGGATGTGGGCTAAAGGAAGCAGCAGCAGCTCAGGGCCTCCTGACAGCTGCTGCCCGAATCTAGCCCCAAAGCTGCAAGCAGAAGAGTATGAGGTACCAGTGAGGGATGGCAGGGGTTCCTGTAAAGACTCCATGGAGGGTCTTGCCTTACCTCTACCTGGCAGCGTCTGGTACCTGCTCTGAGGGCCCACAAGTCCAAGGGAGGGCTGGGCCGTGTCCCCGCTGAGGGTCGCCAGCTCAGGCTCACTAACGTACGATCGGAGTTCCACCTGTGGGACAGTCCGAGGCTGTCACACCTGCCCAGGGCAAGTATGACACAGGCCCCACATCACCTTTCCTCCTGCTACACACAGTGGGGCAACCCCAAGGACCCTCCCTGCTCACCTTTGAGTCCCCGTTCACACACTGGCCGAGCTCCCGGTCTCGCTTCCTTTCGTCCGACTGTCTCTTGAGGCCCCTTACAGAAGTGTGCCGGATGATGGTGGCCTCCCTTGGCAGAGGCGGCACAGCCGGGGGCTGGTCCTCTGGGCTGTAGAGTTCGGGTAGAGGGGGCCTGGGAGGTGCCTCGTCTTCCTGCTCAGAAAAAGAACCAGAACCAGTGTCTGATGAGGGGGGGGGGGGCGCTGTTGACAGTGTCACCGCCACAGTGGTGGCCCAAAGGACCATATCAGGCCACCTCGGAGGCACAGAGCATGACCACTCGGCCAAGGGGCATTATCATTTCTCCTGGTTGAAATGTGAAGGGGAGGGATGTCTCTGCCCCATCCCCATGGTTCCCTGTGATTCACATATTTTCTACTTTTCAGCGTTACCTGTATGTATTGTGTCCCCAATTCCAGAACTCAGGTCTCCTGGGGCCAGTGCTCTTGGCCCCGTGTCAAACTGCTTACTCCACTGGTAACTCTGTGCTTCCTTCTAAGTTTGTGGCAGCACTCCCACTAGAGAACAAACATCTTGCCTACTCCACAGTGCTAGACTGAGCAGGCTCCTTGTGCCTGCACAAACTCTGGATTCTTCAGCAGGTTGGGGATCTGAGCAAGGACAGAGTCTGTGTCCTCCTGCCCTTTCTATCAAAATGTGCACAGTTGCAAAGTATTTGATTCTTCATGACTCATTGATTGAAAAGCTTGTGGGATGAGTGACTCACTGTCTACACAGCAGCCTACTCCCTGGGCTGGAATGAATATAACTATTTTCCTTGAAACCCCCATCTACAATGCTTTCCGAGGGCTGTGGGTTCCTCCACATATCAACATACTGGCCCCTGACTGCCATGAACACCCACTCCTACAGACTACAGTGACCGTGGCACCCTTCCTCCTCCTGAACTCCCCCTTTCTTAGTCTAATTTCGCTTTGTTTTTCAAAATATTGCAGCACTTAAGAAAGGATGCTCCAAGCGTGCTTTGTGAAGATTTATCCCCATTCTTTTAAAGCAACACATTCCATTAATGTGTGTAAGTTAAGCTGCCTGCCCAAGATACCCAGAGGTCCTCCAAGATCAGTGGTTTCCAATCCTGGTAAGACCACAGAGCCACCAATTTCTAAAACCTCCCTAGAAAGAGAAATATAAAACTCTTTTTGCCTTTGGTTAACAAGAACAGGATATCTGGAGAATGAAGGTGGGAGGAAGACCTTTTATTATTTTGTATATCTTCTGTTTTTGTACCCTTTGAGAATATTATTTACTTTTTAAAAATGACATTAAATTCAAGAAAACAAGCCTAATAAAAATGAAAGAACCATAGCTACCTGTAAC
The DNA here is from genome assembly GCF_000243295.1 of Trichechus manatus latirostris. Lineage (NCBI taxonomy): Eukaryota > Metazoa > Chordata > Mammalia > Sirenia > Trichechidae > Trichechus > Trichechus manatus. The sequence goes on from NW_004443942.1 coordinate 9,084,780, forward strand.
AATGTAGATGGATCTCACAAATAAATACTGAAGAAAAGATGTCAGATGCAAAAGAATAGATAAAACATTATATACAGGCAAAATTAAATGAAAGCGTTTACGGATGCAAACATAGGCAGTAAAACCATAAGGAAAAGCAAGGAAACTATTACCCAAAAAGTCAAGGTAGTGGCTACCACCGGAGGAAAGGGAATGGCATAGACAGGGAAGGGACCCACAGGCCTGAGAGCTGCTGGCAAAGTTCTATTTCTTGGTCTGGGTAGTGGTATAACATGTTAGTCCCTTTGTAATTACTTGTTAAATTATAAACTCATATTTTACATAATAATTCAGGATGGATATTATTGTTTCACAAATATAAATGTAAAAAACAAGCAAACAGGCGACATGGATGAGCCTCAAAAACATCATGCTAGGTGAAATGAGCCAGACAGAAAGGAACAAATAGTGTATGATTCGAATTATGTAAAATGCCTAGGATGGGTGAATTCATGGACATAGAAAGCAGATTTAGTGGTTACCAGGGGCTGAAGGAAGGGAGAATGAGGATTTGTTGATAATGGGTACAAAGTTTATGTCTGGAGTGATGGAAGGGTTTGCCTTCAAGACCAGGCCATCCTTGGCTGAAGAACACAGGGTTTGGAGAGAGGGGCTGGTCCAAGTGGCAGGGACGCTATAGTAGATGGGACCTTGGAATGGGGGCCTCCAGGTATTTGCCAACAAAGGCTTAGAGAAGCCTTGCTTAGGGCTGGTGATGGCTGCACAACACTGGGAATGTGATTAATGCCACTGAATTGTGTATTTAAAAATGGTTAAAGTAGCAAATTTTGTGTTATATATACTTTACCACAAAAACAAGCAAACAACAAAACTGGTAAAATTGGTAAGCACACATACTTTACTGGAACGACAGGAAAGAAGGCCCCCTGGGGACCCTGATGCTCAACCAAGTTGGAAAAACCCTGCCATAGAGCGACAGAAGACCAAGCTGTGAGGAGGAACCTTTGTGGTCATTGATTCCAAGTTGCTTGTTCTCCACAAGAGAAAACTGAGGAGGCTCAGAAAGGGGATGGACTTGCCCGAGAACACAGTGAGAGAACAGGACTGGAATCCAGGCATTCCAGCTCCCCGGCTAGCACCTTTTCTATCTGTTCCTCGCCTAGCCAGCAAGCATCCCGCCTTATGTAATCAGCCACCTGACTCCAACATTCATGCTGTTTGTTTTATTTTCTACCTCCTGTCCTATGGCTGGGGCTCCAGTCTGCCTCCTAGATCTGGGGTTGGAAAGGACATCTCAAGATGAAGAAATTGACAGTGACGCTCTGGCTGGGTCATGGAGCACACCCAGGGTCCTGACAAGTGTCTGGCAGTTCTGGGCCTTGCTGGAAGCAGGTGGATGGTGATGGCCCCAGTACAGGAACTCATGTGGTTTACCCAGCTCTGTGCACTGACCCCATAAGAGGTCCTAGGCACACCATTTGGGTAGCCTTAAGCAAGGCTTCTCCAAGTCTTTGTTGGCAAAAACCTGGAGGCCTCCATTCCAAGGCCCCATCTGCTATAGCTTCCCTGCCACTGGGACCATCACCCTTCCCCAAACCCTGTGTTTTTCAGCCAAGGATGAACTGGTCCTAAAGGCAAGAGCTCTCACTTTATCAACCAACCAAATCTTCTACTTCCTTTAAATCTCCTGTGTTCCCAGACTCTGCCCAGGGCTTGACTCATCTCTATGCCAGGCAAGTCAAGGCATTTGCCCAGTCAACACTATAGGCCACAGACCTGACCAGAGGACCTGAATGGCCAATTAGGTGACAGATGGCACGGAATAAACAGCATGGTCAGGAGGCGTGAGTTGGCTACACTAACAGGGAGACCTTAAGCAAATTTCAATATATTTGGGCCTTAGTTTTCTTATCTGTAAGATGGGGATACTGTTCTTCCTATCTGTACTCTATGAGGTTATTGTGATGATCATGTGCATCCTTACAAGGGCACAGTGCTCAACTACAGATGAAGATAAGGATGGTCTTGGGTTGGGATGAGCTTATCACCCACAGGCTTGTATAACTGCAGGGAAAGCCCTCTACAGGTTTGCACAGAGCCCTGCATAGGAGCAGCCCCACCAACAACCACACACTTCTCTTCATGGTGTAGATCACAAATTCCACTCTTATTTAGCACAATCACTTCCTCTTGTTGGCCTCACTCTTCCCAACTACATAATGGGAGGGTTGGGCTAGGTCATCTCTTCCAACTCGAGAGTCAGAGGCAGATGGCAGGGTAAATACTACTCATTAACTCCTCAGGGCTCAGGACTCCCTTAGGACTCTGCCTGGTTCTATTTCCCTGAGAGTTTCTTTCCCAAGAGAAGGTGATCTTAGAACTGAAAGAGACAAGCATCTGCCAGAGAGAAGCTGCTCAGCTCCCGGACTTCAAAACTTACAACTTTGGGCTTCGTCTTGGTTGGTGACTGAAGGGGGGACATCACTTTCCTCAGCTGGGGTGGGTGAGGTCGGTATGGCATGTAGGTTTGCAGCTGGGGGAAGAGTCGAACCTCCAGGGGGGTCCGCACAGGGCTGGTCGGAGGGCTGGACTGCAGGGACGGCTTGCTCTCAGAAGGTGAGAGTGAAGGCACAGGCGGGTGAGGAAATAAAGGCACTGTTTTTCTCTCTAAGGGACACGAAAGGCAAAAAAGCATAAGATGGAACAAAGACCTTTTTCCATGGAGGACAAGTGGAGTGACTTAGTACCAGACAGACTCAATTTCCCAAAGCCAACCCCCCTCAAGGGCTATCCTATCCACCCGAGTCCTGGCCCCCAACCCACCCCTCCTTCCACCAAAGGCACAGCAGCCACACCCAGGCAGATGGGCCACTCACCCGGATTTTTGACCGATTCCACCAGGATTCTGAAGTTCTCTTTATTTGCACTCAGGCCTGCAATGACATCTTCAATCCTCCACAGATCCTTCTGTATCTGTGATTTCTCCTGAGCAAGAAGAGATGGTGGTTCATTTCCTTCTTAGCTCCTTACCAGAAGTTTCTTCTTAGGACTTAGCCTGCTATTTCAGACACAGCCCCTCACCCTGGGAGCAGGGGCAGTATCCCCTCTGGAACTCTGTCAGGGCTAGGCTTCCTGGGAGAAGCACAGACATGGAACAGTCCAAGGTCCACAGAGAAATTTTTGAGTAGCTTTTACCAGTCCAGTTTGTCTATTTCTACCTAATTAAAAAATTGACTGCTTATGCAACTATGGCAGAGGGGAAGGAAAGGCAAGGACTAGAGGATAGACCATCCCCAGAATATAAAGACAGAGCTTAAAAAAAAGAGAGCTGAATCCTGGGATTTGAGGTTTTGTTAAAAGTACAATGATCAATGGAATATTATTTAGCAGTAAAAATGGACAATGTCCTGATACATGCTACAACATAGATGAACCCTGAAAACATTGTTAAGTGAACAAAGCCAATCATAAAAGGACATATATTGTATGATTTCATTTATATGAAATGTCCAGAAAAGGCAACTCCATAGAGACAGGAAGTATATTAGAGGTTGCCTAGGGCTAGGGGGTGGGGAGTTGGCAGGAGTTAATGGGGAATGACTGTTAATGGGTATAGGATTTACTTTTGAGGTGATGAAAATGTTATAAAAATTGGTGGTGATGGTATGAGACCTCTATTGTAAAAACCCATGAAAGAGTTCACACGCAAAATGTAACCATCTTTGTTGGTTACCAGGGATGGGAGGGGTGGGGGGGGGATGATAAGTGGTATCTTGGGTGAAGGGTGAGACAGTACACAATACAGGGGAAACTGGCACAACCTGTACAAGGAAAGGTCATGGAAGCCCCATAGAC
>NW_004443942.1:9089306-9180189 GCF_000243295.1 Trichechus manatus latirostris
AAAAAAGATTGAGAAGTTAGAAGGTTGATATGTTGTGGGGTTGTTAATCAATGTCATAAAACAACATGTGTACTACTGTTTCCTGAGAAACTATTTGTTCTGTAAGCCTTCATCTAAAGTACAATAAAATATAAAAAAAAAAAAAATTGGTGGTGATGGTTGCACAATTCTGTGAATATACTAAAAACCACTAATTATACACTTTAAAAGGTAAATTTTATGGCATGAAAATTGTATCTCAATAAAGCTGTTATTTAAAAAAAAGTACAGTGAGAAAGGAGCCAAGATTATATAATCATATGCACACTTTGACAGGTTATAACTCAGATCAGAAGAGGCCCTAGAGAAAGGTAAGCAGGGGCTCATTGTAGTCAAGGGGTTGTGGGCATCTTTTAATAGGTTGTTTAAATCAGACGTACTTTTTTTCTTTTGATTTTTAAAATTATAATGATGGGGTGATAACATTGGTTTTATCCCATTAACTAAAGGAAAACAAGGCTTCACAACTTCCTCTACTCTTAAGGCACCTCAGAAGAGTTCTTGCACTGCACAATACTTACTTACAGACCCACCAGGTTCAGCAACTAGACTATGTGCCACGAGACATCCCCACAGGGCCTGGTACTTAGCAGTGGAGTCCCTGGGTGGGCAAACAGTTAAGTGCTCAACTACTAGCTGAAAGGTGAGCGGTTCAAACCCACCCAGAGGTGCCTCAGAAAAAAGGACTGGCAGTGTGCTTCCAAAAGGTCATAGCCTTAAAAACCCTATGGAGCACAGGTCTACTCTGACACATGAGTTGGAAATGACTTGACAGCAACTAACAACATGTGAGATGAATAAAGAATCAGCTAGTACAACTCCCTGATCAAATACTTTCCACTGGTGACAACAGATGTCTAAAGCTTCCCATTCGAAGCAGGTGCCCGTGCTCACACTCTTTCCACCTTCCCAACACCAAAACACAGTGTAAGAACTGACAAGCAAATAATGAGCTTGATACTCAGCTTCACACTGAAGTATGAGTGCTCCAAAGCAGGTAGGTGTATTATTGAACCCAGTGTATATAAGTTAACAGTGGACTGTCTGTAGATCTGAGGTCCCTGAATATTGGGGAGCAGGTGAAGGAGCATGGAATTAAAGCCAACCCTCTCCCTCTTCCACAGTTCTCTGGCAAGGCCTGTCAGTCTACTCTCCTGCTCCCATTTTGCCTTTCCATCATCCCCACATGTAAGAGTAGAGCAGAGTGACACAAAGGCCAGGGAACCCCAACCTTTTTCCACCAAAATCAAAATGAAACCCACTGCCATTGAGTCAAGGCCAACTTATGGCGATCTCACATGTTACAGAGTAGCACTGCTCCACGGGGTTTTCTTGGCTGTAATCTTTATGGAAGCAGATCATCAGGCCTTTCTTCCATGATGCCACTCAAATCCATTGCCGAGAGTCGATTTCAACTTATAGCGACCCTATAGGACACAGTAGAACTGCCCCATAGGGTTTCCAAGGAGCAGTTGGTGGATTCAAACTGCCGACCTTTTAGTTAGCATCCGTAGCTCTTAACCACTGTGCCATCAGAGCTCCATGGTGCCAATGGGTGGGCTCAAAACCACCAACATTTAGGTAGTAGTTGAGTGCAAACTCCTGTGCCATTCAGGGACCTATCTTTCCCCAAGGGCAATGGAACGTCAGACTTTAACTACAAGGTGAGGGGAGCTTCTGGGGAGCAGATGCGTGGGGTTTCATTCCTGCATCCTCACACCATGCTGGGCAGGAAGGCTTCTATGTACTACCTTCAGCAAAAGCTTAAACTCACAGACTGAAGGAAGGGATGGAAATGTTTACGGGTAGCCTCACTCATCATTGCCTCTCAAACAGTTCCCTAAATTTTCTATTCCTGCCCAGGTAACTGTGAGGATCTTCATAAATAAAGCTACCCTATTTTACTGAAAAGGTTATGAACGTTCTCACAGCCAAACCTGGCTAAAGAAAGGTGAGTTTCCAAGCCCCACTACTGGGTTGCAAGCACTTCTCCAGTGTTGATGATTTATCTAGAGCTTGCCTGGCCTAGGATTACACCAAAGAAGCCAGCATAGAACCTGCTCAAAGCAAGGCTTTGTGAACTTCCCAAGTCACTGTGGCACTCAGGGAAAAGCATAAGCAATGCCCTGGGGCTAGGTGGAAATCAAGCCCCAGAGACCAGGCTCTCAGCTGGCCTATTACATTGTATTTATTTGTTTTATGGAAAGGGAGAAACCAATTCTGGGCCTGCTATATGTTAAATTATCATAAAACTATGCACAGGTGAATTATAATGGACACTAACCATATGAAAAGATATTTATCATCGCTAGTAATTAAATAAATGCAAATTAAAAGAAGTCATTTTTCAATCAGCAGACTGGCAAAAATTAAAAAGATTGATAACATCAAGTGTTGGCGAGGAAGTGGGCAAACAGGTTCAGTACTCTCATTCACTGTCGGTGGAAGGGTAAATTAGCAGCCTTTTAGAGGGCAATTTGGCAGTATCTGTCAACACCAAAATGTTCACACATTTCAATCCAGTAAATTCATTTCTAGGAGCCTATCTTAGATAAATGCTTGTAAACGAGCTTGAAAAGGCAGTAATATGGATACTTACTGCAACACTGTGTATAAAAGCAAAAACAATGGAAATAACTTAAATATCCATCACAAAAGGGATAGATAAATAAAGTATGGAATATCCAGGCTATGAAATATTACGTAGCCATTAAGAACTACTTAGATCAGTATTGTCCAACAGAACTTTCTGCTATGATGGAAATCTATAATCTGTACTAGCACTGGAAATGTGGCTAAGGGGACTGGGGTATAAAACTTTTTAAAAAATCATGCCACATCCCTATTTCAGCATATATTTTTACAAAACAGAAATTTAGGCTGCTTTTATGTGTAAGTACTTCATTATCAAAAAAAAAAAAAAGGCATCAGTCTTAATGTTTTGTTTACTGGTTATTTGAAATACACGAGTTTTTTTTTAGAGTAAATGAAGTTTTATTTGATAAATATATGATTAACTGGAGCTAGCAAAACTAGCTATTTCAGAACGGATATAGTTTAGTAGATTGTGAGTCCACATTATTAATGAAATGTGATTACACCTTCAATTTGTTCTCTAAGAATAAAAAATAACTCGAGAAGCATTATTAAATGGCAGTTAAGAGCACAAGCTCTAGAGCATTGTTTCTCAACCCTTTCTCATTATTGCCCCCTTAAGGAGACTTTTATTAGACTTTTTTCCTAATTATCCCCCCTCCATGAAATTTTTTTTATTAAAATATATACAAAATTTGTCATTTTAATCATTTTTAAGCGTACAATTTAGTGGCATTAATTATATTCACAATTGTTGTGCGACCATTACTACAATTCATTTCTAAAACTTTTTCATCATCCTCAACAGAATCTCTGCACCCATTAAGCAATAACTCTCCACTTCCCACTGAGGCATAAATGTTTAATTTTATGTAATCTTAATTAAATTTAAGTAGCTACCGTATTGGACAGCATAAACTTGGAGGTATATGTATTTTTCTGGAAAGGTTTCCATGACATAAAGTTATGACAAAAAAGTAAGTTGCCAAACAAGATGTAAGAATGACCCTTTTTAAATAAACCTTTTCCCTGCCTCCCTCCTCCAATAAACAATATGTTCCCATGTATGTGCATAAGTTTGGAAATGCATACAAAAATGGTCTGGAAATCCATGCTGCACACTGACAGCACTGGTTACTTATAAGGAACGTGATGGGATGGAGGCAGAAAGGAGTGGGAAGAAGAGCTTTTGTTTCTCATTTTTTGTTTTTGCTTTGCATTGTTTAGCCTTTGCAAAGAGATGTCTTCATGTGTTCTTTGTGTAACTACAGAAACATAAGGAATAAAAAGCTAAAAAAAAAATTACTGCTAAAATTAATGTGGATTATTGGAGTCCAGGAAGACAGGCATAACAGGGCAGTCAGTTAAAGAACTGATAACTAGAAATAATTGTTTGAAGGATGTTGTCAATAATATTCACCTAGTGTTTTCAAGCCACTGTGCTAGGTGCTGGAGATACAAAAAGAAAAGGAAAATGTTAGTTCAGATGAAGGTATTAAAAAAAAAAAAAAAACAGAGACTGAGACAAGTTCTGAGGCACCTCAAAGGCCAGCCCTGTGTCATCTCCTCTGTGTGAAACTGGAGTCGGCTTTCTGAAAATCATCTTTGAGTGAACAGGGTCTCCCTAAACCCCCTCCCGAACTTCCTTCACTCTTCTGGGTTAAGGCTAATCTCTGGAGAGTCAATATATTCATTAAATCACTTGAATGAAGAATCTTGGCTAGAATTAGTTCATCAATTAACAAGTCCAGCACTAAAATTGTGCTGATTAATTAGCCTTAATTAATGCTTGCTAAATTAAAATAAATTGAATTTATTTCCCCACAATGGGGGAATGCCAGGCAGCTGGGGGAACCAATATGGAAGAAGAGAAACCCCAAAGGGCCTTTCATTCTCTCACCTGGGGAGACAGAGACAGCTATCAAGGAGATGACCTGGTTTTTAAGGGTAAAGGAAAGACTTGTGAGGAGGAAGGGTAACAAGGACACCTTTCCTGAATGGGGCAGGGGTCACAGAGATGGGTATCACCTAGCCTGGTCTCCAGAAATGCAAATGACCATCTGGAGACCAGAAGCACCTCAGTGGACCTGAATTCACACTACCTCCTCAGGTAGAGGTTTGATAACATCTATCATCAGGAATCAGAGATGGGAAGGAGGCAGGAACTTCCTGCTGCTGTCTGTCTAATTGAGGAGCTAGGAACCCAAGAGGGGGCCAAGAACCACAGGAACACAGATCTCTCTCAAGTCTCTGTAAGGTTCTCAAGGTTGGTATTTGTCTACTCCCTGGTCTGTTTCCTGAAATGACCAGTAGTAAAACGCTTACAAAAATGCCCAAGCACTTGTCTTTGAGGGCAGAAATGTAGAGGGAGCTGGGGTGAAGATTCTCAATACAGTCTGGACAGGGGAAGGAATCCCTGAGGGAGAGCCTGGGTGGTCTCTTTAGAGAGGTGGATGGCAGGCTCAGTCTCAGGCCAAGGGAGAGAATGCCCCTGGGGAGTGCTGACAGTCCCACTTCACTGACAGGTGAAGGTTCTCAGAAGCAATCAGAGCTCAGGAGCAATGAACAGCCCTTGGGTTACCTGGAAAAAAAATGCTCTTCTGTGCTGCTCCTGTAGGGTCTGCCTTAGCTGCTCCACGTCACTCTCCAACTTCAGGTATTCATTCCAGGCATTTTCCATCTCCTGCTGGCCAAGGAAATGCTTCTGGTTCTTAGTTATTCTCTGCCCCCCAGCAGACCTCGCACCTGTGCTCCTGGCCACTGCTGACCCAGCCAGGGACAAAGGGAAGGGGAACTCAGTGGGCCTCAGGAAGGCCTGGTGGGGGAGATATAGGGGGAGTGTGGCATCTTCTCATTCATGTTCTGACCCTGGTTACCTACATGGTCTCCTCTTTCACCCTTGGGGATGTTTTGATTCCAGACCCTGGCATAAGGGTCTGTACCACATCAGAAGGACTGATGAAAACGCGGAAATTCTGACATCTTCAAATTCACACACAAATCAAGGAAACAGCCTTGCAGGCTGCTCTGAAAAATGTGGCCCCTTGGGTGGCACTGCAGCAGGCTAAAGAACAGGTGGAGATAGACATGTCACCCCTGAACGAGGTGAGCTACTATCCAGAGGTGGCTTGGAGACGTTCTGTTACTCTGAAACTCTTGCTCCCAGCCACCAACTCAACCATAGCTTGGCAGAGGAGAAAAGCAGCCTGAGGGTAAGTGCCTGCCGCCCTCCGCACCCTCTACGCACAGTGGACTCTCTGGAGAGCTCTGCCCGAATGTGCACGAGGTCCTCCTGCAGCAATCTCTGCTGGTAGGCAATCTTCTCCAAGTGCTGGGGCTGGTCTCTGTACTGCTCCATCTGTCTGTGCAAGACCTCCAGCACGGACTCTAGCTGGTCCTGTTCCGGGTAATGAGCAAACAGGATAAGAGCACTGTCCTCAGAGGCCTCCCCATACCATGTTAGGAACCAAACAAACCTGCTGAATCTAACTGAGGTTGAAGGACAGAGCCGAGCTTGGGAGCTGACAGTCACAGCCTCTGATCAGAAATCACCTAACAGCTCTTTGCCTCAGTTTCCTCATCTGTAAAGTGGGCACATGGCCATCTAACTCCTTATGAGCCAAGCTATGAGGATAAATCAAATAGATGTAAAACTCTTTAAGCTCCTGGGAAAAAGAGTATGCCATAAATTTTTAGTATTATAAATATAATGCCTTTTTAAAATGGAAAAAATAAAATCCACTTTAAGGATCCTATCCCCAAGGCAAGAGACACTGGTAGTCCCAGACCCATTCCTGCTCTCCCATCCAGACTTGCTTCCTCCCACAGCCCAGATCCTAGGAGGAGACAAGTTTTAGCAAGCTGAGGGCCTGTGCTCTGTTATGACTGCGGCTACTTTCTCCAAGGCAGTCCCCTTTTCCTGGGGTGTTCAGGGGTCTGAGGTAACCACATACAAGTCAGTGGAGTCCTTCTCTCCCAGGCTCACCTCACAGGGCCTCCAGTGTGAGGAGGGCCAGAGAAGAGTGGAGGGAGTGGTATTTACAGCAAGTGGGCTGGGGTCTCCTTATAAAGTTTCTGCCAGGTCAGATAGAAACCCCCAAGAAGCACCCTTTAAACCCAAACACATTGCTCTGGAAAAGCTGACACCTGCTGTTCAGTACTAACTCAAGAGTCCAGTCTATGACTGAGGGAAAACAGGATGAAAAAACCCTCTGCCATTCAGCCCAAGACTAGACAAAACTGATGCATACTTTGTTCTCCTTGAGGGCTCGTATCTTGTCTTCCGAGTCCTGGAGAATCCTGTCTTGTTCGCAGAAGATGCTTAGTTTGACCTGTAAGCAAGAACAGGTTGGAGAGGGCCTGGGCTGATGAGAAAGGGTATGGCCTTGGGATTGTGATCAGAAAGCCTTTGGACCATCCAAACCCTGCCTGAAGCTCCCCACCCCGGGACCGGTGGCAGGAGGCAGCTGGGGGGCCAGTCTGTCTCTCTGCTCACTCACGTCAATGTCACTCTCTGCAATCTTCACTGGCTTCAGACTTCGATCCTTGAGAAGGTCCCGGCCTGTCATCTGGGAGGTGAACAATTTAAAGGAGATTTAACCATAGTGTTTGGGATGAGACACAGGGAGGAAAGTTCACCCCACAGTGGATGAGTGTGGAAATCTCAGCAGTGGCAGGAAGAGTCATGGCATGGAAGGGGAAAAACTCAGGCAATACCCGCTTCACTTGTTATGCCTATTTCATCTTAGGGAAAAACCAAAATCTTTCTGTGATCCTAGTAGCACTTGTAAATTTCTCTAAGTGAAGAAAATACAGACTTTCAAGTTACATAATCATCAACTGTAGAAGCTATATATTTGCCCAAAATGAGTGTGATAAACTAGTATGAATCTTGGAAGATTTGCCATTGATAAGCAGAGTTTTCCTATTGAACCTGGGGACAAACACAAGTTACAGAAGTCCATCACCAGTGCCCAGGGTAGTGAGGTGGGTGGGCCAGGGGGAACAAGCAAATCCCCTGAACATTGTAAAGACTTGGTTTACAGAAGCCACAAGCAGCCCACTTCCCCATGAGTGAGGTCAGCTGACTGCGGGACCCTCCTCACCCTACACTATTTGGAAACAGGATCTGGCCAAGGGAAGAAGGAACCTGGATAATTCCTAGCTAGTGTTTTTAATTGATCCCTGAATAACTGAGGCCATGCCATATTTGTATAAATTACAAGTTACCCTGTCTTCTCAAGGAAGGAAACCACAAAGACAAAAATCATTTAAACTACAAAAAAAACAAACCCATCACTGTCGATTCCAACTCTTAGTGATCTTACATGGCAGAGCAGAACAGAGTAGAGTTTCCAAGTCTGTAATCTTTATGGAAGCAGACTGTCACATCTTTCTCCTGTGGAACAGTTGGTGGGTTTGAACTGCTGACCTTCTGGTTAGCAACTGAGCACTTAACCACAGCGCCATCAGGCCTCCTTATCTAAACTATCGGCCAGTGGACTTTCACAGCATTTCCCATCCAATCTCTCACTGACCCCTAAGATGCTACATCTAACTCTTTATCCTATGCTTTAATTTCCCCCAAATCTCCTTCTTGTCAAAAGCTGGGGTTGGGGGGAGCACTTTTTTATAGATGCATCTCCATGGCCAAGACCAGGTCAGGTCAGCCAGGTCTAATCTGTGCCATGTAGGGCAGACTGCCTCACTGAACTCCGTTTTGCAGATCTGATGTGTTCAGGGAAATGAGGGTGGAGCTAACCAGAGATATGGGGTGTGAACTATGCAGAGAGTTCCAGTGTGGACAGATAGACAGTTGCTGGAGAGATGGCCTTCACTTTCTACCCCCTCCATCTGAGAGGTCCAGTAGGTTTGTGAGTGTGAATCAGGAACAGAAACATATTGGCAAACATTCTCCTCAGAGGTCAAGTCACTCAGGTACCCAACTCTCCTATGCTCCTCTTCCTGAGAATCATCATCAGCAAATACAAACGTCAAGGTCAAGGGAGGATGAACTCTCCAAGTTTGGGTTGAAGATTTATTCTGGGCTGCAGACCCATCCCCACTCATTCCCATGCTCCCCAGCAGAGGGCTGGGACACTGTCTTACTTATCTTAGTAAAGCCAGCCCCCATCATAAGGCCTGGCACATTGGAAGGCACTCAGCAAATGCTTATTGAATTGCTGCATGATTCAAAGGGAAACCCATATAGATTAGCACTGTAGAGTTCCTGAAAAAAGCAGAACTCTAGCCAAATTCTGCTCTTCAAACAGGCAGATTATGTGTACAAACATGTATACACACCGTCACAGAACACATGGACCACTGCAACAACCCACAAACAAAACAGACTGTGCTGCCTTGTGCCAAGACGGGAGGAGGAGTGCAGAGGAGGAGGTAGTGGGACTAATCTGTTGTTGTTGTTGTTGGGTGCCATCGATCGAGTCAGTTCTGACTCATAGTGACCCCATGTGACAGAGTGAACTGCCCCCATAGGGTCTTCTAGGCTGTAATCTTTACAGGAGCAGATCACCAGGTCTTCCTAGTGAACTACAAACAGCTGAACTTCCCAGGCAGGACTTGGGCTTTTAACCTCAGGGGAACCTGGGGAAAAAGCAGATGAAGGCAATGATGTCTTCACTGGGTCACAACGAGCTTGTCTCTTCTCCAGATGGGCTGACCCTTGGCTCATTTCCCAGGTGGAAATCATTTTCAAACTGAGATATGCTTTGGGACTTTTCCCCTCAACACAAACTCTTTTCCTTATTTCATTGAAGCTTCTTACAGATGATCTCTCTTTGACATTTAAATAGCAACGCAGAGAATCTAACTGAGCAATGCCTCATTTATCCAACACCATCAGGAAAGGAATGAGGTATTCTACACAAAAAAAGGGCATTTTAAGAAAGCTAAATCTTTTAAATGAAACTTGTTGATGGAAAGCTTTCTAAAATTATGTCCTTTCCTGCCTTCATAAAATACTGGATAAAAATTCAACCTTTTTTTGATAAATCAGTATCATTATAAAAATGAGTAATATAGAATCTCTTAGAAGCTAGTGTTTAGGACTTTTTATTAATCCTCCCAGATTTCTGTACGTTCACTTTGTTTTAATTTATATTGTTTCTGTTCGCTCTTGGGATATTAGCACTCCCTCTTCTCTAAGACGGAACTTTCTCTTGTCCCCTTCCAATGTGCTGCTTTTAAATTGCTGTGAGTTAGGAATTCAAATGATTACATGCATCAGAATTAAAAACTCAACAGAGGTGACATGTGGCTTTTTCTTATGTCCCCTCCCTGTAACTGGGTTGGACAGCCTTTGAGGGTATTCCTCCCACACTTTGTGTCTAACACTGCTGTGGTACTTAGCACATCAGACTAGAATATTCTGTTTGCTCGTCTGTCTCTCCTCACTGGACAGTAACTTAATTAGGGCTGGCTGTGGGAACTGTGATGTATTTTCTCTGTATCCTCAAAGCCCAGCCCAGGGCCCTGCAGTACTGAGGATATTTGGGCATGTTTGCTTAGTGAGTCAGTGAGTGTATCACATAAGGTGAGCTGGCTCTGCTAAGGGTCTGAGACCTCTTCGTATGGAGTAAAACGGTTATGAGCTTTAGACCACGGGTTTCATGATTACTGTTTACACAGCTCTGGGGCCCTTGAAGCTTCTGAATTTAGCTCTGGTCCATAGAGACAAAGCTACTAAGAAATATTTTACCTACAAGTAGTATATTACATCTAATTTTCCTCTGAAAACTGAGCTTTGTGACAGCAATGTTTAAATAAATTTAAAATATGCACTATGCTTCCCCAGCATCTCTGTGACAAAAAAATTTTTAAAAAAGTCACAGAGGCACTTGTCCATTTGCAAGAGTCTTTGCATCAGAAAGGAGTCAAAGGCCATCTTACCTCACCTCCACTACATCCCAAGACACCTTCTTGGGGCTCAAATGGCTGGACGCAGCACCTGCTTCCCAACCTGCAGCCTCTCTTGGAATGTTATGAGACCTGGCCATGTTTCAGTCACTACTTCCGCATCAGTCATAGGGGCAAGGCGGGGACAGTTTTGTTCTAGTCCAGCTCTAGATTATCCATACCCTGCCCCAAAGCAGAGTCACCTAAATCCCAGGGCCACAATGGAAACTGAGGATACCCTGGTTCCTCCAAAGGGACCAGTGATGGCTGTCTCCACCCTCCCGCCAAGAAGCTCATGCTCAACTCCACAGAACACGCCGGTCTCTGTCTAGGTAAGCCCTCTTCATGGAGGCAAACAGGCGAGAATGGAAACACGACACAAGCTGGTGGCAAGCCAGGCAAGCACCCCCTCCCCTTGGCAGCACAAAAGATGGAGTCACAGAACACCACAGATGAGAGGCTCAGCCTGGTGCACCAGCCAAAATGCTGAAGAGTGCTTCAACACAAAGAAAATAAACCAAAATGACTTGCAGGAAGCCTGGGGGTGGTCAGGAGAGCCCCTGGTTAAGCAAGTGATGGAGTCGGCCCCGAGCCAGAAGCAATGGAATGCTGAGCTTGGAGACACAGATCAGATCATCTTACGCTTCTCCTGGGCCGAGAGCCCCGTGCTGACTTCTTCAGCACTTTGTAAAGCACGTTGATCAAAGGTTCATTATTTTTTATCTGTTCCAAACAAAAAGGCAAATACAACAAAACGTAACAGGTGAGACATCAAACAACACTTGAAGAAGCCAGAATTTGGGGAACTGGCATAGGGGAGCCCTGAAGGAGGATGTATACTGTGTAATTTAAATGACCTGGTCCGAATCTTGCTTGTGCTACTTCCCAGCTGAGCGACCTTTCTAGACATCAGCGTCCTCATCTATAACCAGGAGAATAATCAACTCTGCCTGAAGGGACGTTAGTGCAGGCTAGTTTATGTGAAAGTGCCGCTTCTCTCCTAGTTTTCCTGCAGAAGGCAAGAGGGAACATTACAGCTTTTCACCTCTGCGCGTCTTCCTTTGTCCTCCCTCATCACATACTTTAGAGACTGAATCTTTAGAGGGATACCACTCGTTCGTCTCACCTCCACTCCAACATTTTCCGCCTTAAGTCCACCAGACCCTTGCCTCCACACCTGCCTTGCATCTAAATAACTACTACATCACACCAATTGTCTCCAATGCTTACAGTTCATTTTAGGGAACATAATTCCCACCCTCTGGGGCAGTGGATCTCAACCCTGGTTGAACGCTGGGATCACCTGGGGAGCTTTAAAAAATACTGATGCCCGAGTCCCTTTCCAAGAGATTCTGATGTAATTGGTCCTCCTGGTGATTCTAATGTGCAGCCAGGATTGGGAACCACTGTTCTAAAACAAAGAGCCCTGGTGGTGCAGTGGTTAAGTGCTCGGTTGCTAACGGAAAGGTCAGCAGTTTCAAACCCACCAGCCACTCCGTGGGAGAAAGATGTAGCAGTCTGCTTCTGTAAAACTACAGCCCTGGAAACCTTACGGGGCAGTTCTACTCTGTCCTATAGGGTCACTATCAGTCGGCATCGACTTGACGGCAGTGGGTTTTAGATGGTACTAAGACAGCGGTTCCCCGACCTTATCAAGCACCAGAATCACCTGGAGGGCTTGTTAATACACAGATCTGCTGGGCCCCACCCCTAGGGGTATTCATGGAGCAGGTCTGGGGTGGAATCTGAGCTTTGGCATTTCTAACAAATTTCAGGCATTGCTGATGTTGCTGGTCTGTGGCCACACTTTGAGAACTGCTGCTCTGCACCAATGTTTCTCAACCCTGGCTGCACATTAAGACTACCTGGGGAGTTTTTAAAAAAGAGAGTAATGCCTTAGAATTACCATTTAAATCAGTCTCTAAGGGGTAGGATCCAAGCATCGGTATTCATTTTAAATTTCCCTAGTAATTCTAGTGCATGGCCACGGTTAAGAACCTCTGCTCCTGAATGACAGACCTCAAACCTTAGTGTGTACAGGAATTGCCCCAGAGCTTGATAAAAAATGCAGAATTCTGGGCACCATCTCCAGAGGCTCTAATTAAAAAAAAAAAAAAAAAGTTGCCATTGAGTCAATTTCGACCTATGGCAACCCCTGTGCTCCTTAGGGTTTTCAATGGCTGGTTTTTTGGAAGTAGATCGCCAGCCTTTCTTTCAAGGCATCTCTGGGTGGGTTCAAACTTCCAAAGTTTTCTGTTAGCAGCTGAGTGTGTTAACCATTTGCACTCCTCTAATTCAATACAACCCTCCAAATCTGCATTTTATCAAGCTCCCAGGTGATCCTGAAATGAGCAGCCTCACAGACAACAATCTAAGAAGCTACTCTAGAAGCTAACTTTGGAAAGAGACCCTGAACAGAGAAGTCCTAATCCTACGTTCAAACAGGAAGGGTCCAGAGGTCAGGCACCCAACACCACTGATCACATGTCCATCACCAGGGACAGAAGCCTCTTTAGGGGTTGACTGCAACCTTCTCTCCCTACAAAGGCAGCACCTGAGTGCCCTGCAGATACCCTCTCCTCCACCTCACCTTCCAGGCTGTGCTTCCCAGCTGCATAATGACAATTTAAGCTGTCAACAACCGTGCATCCCCACACCCCACTCTTCAGAACCAGCCCAGGTGTAGGGTTCTGATGAGCAGAACTTCAATGCCAGAAATATGATTCAATGAATACAGCTTTCAGGTGGGCAAAGTACATGGTTTGGAAGAAAAAAGGCAGGTGTGAGGTCAGTTGCTGGGTTTCAATCCCAGCAGTGTAATCTTGCAGAAATTACTTAACTTCTCTGATACGTGGGTTCCTGGTTAGTAAAATGGGGATATAATCATCTCTATTGCTCAAAATTGCTGGGAGGATTAAACGAGAAAATGAACATAAAGTGCCCAAAATACTGCCCAAAACACTCAACCAGTGTAGAGGCCTTTTCATCTAGGCACCACCAAGTAAAATGCCAGAGAAGTAAGCATTTCCAAAAAGAATATTAATATAGAGTATATTCTACAAGGCAGTGCCTGGGTTTGATGCACTTAGCACCACAACAAGAAAGCTCACTTCAGGAAGAAAAAGCTCTACGTTGTATGGGGAAGCAAACACCACCAACTGATTCTGGAAGCTGAGCATCAGCTGATCAAGGAAAAGATGAGCTCTGAATCCTGACTGGGAGGACTAAGCCTTTGGGACAGATGCATGGGGGACTCTAAGTCAACCTGGCAGGGGTAAGGGAACACGTCAGCTGATCAGATGCCAGGCAAGGAGACTCTCCTTCTGCAGAGAGACTTACCTCCTTACCTCTCCCCTCAAGGACCCAGGAGTGACTTCTCAGTGTTAGGTCTCCCAAGAAGCTGGTCACGGAGGGGTCTGTGCTTGTCTCTATTCCCATGCCTAAGGTGGTCTACAGGGCCCATTCAATGTGTTCACAAAGGCCCTCATCTCAGGGATCCCAGCTGGGCTCAGCAACCGTGCATTCTGTCTGGCGTGTCATAGAATCTCAAAGATCAGTTAGCCTTAAAGATTTTCCTAATCCAACTACTAAGTGCCTCAGCTGTACCTTCAGTGACAAGGAGGTCACTACCACCTGAGGCAGTCCTTTTAGAAAAATCTTTCTTCTACTAAACTGAAGCCTGTCTGCCTATAGCTTCCATCTCTGTGTCTTAATTCCTCCTTAGGGCCACAGAGAACACACTGGTAACACTTCAGAGCTTTATATCTCTCTGTCTCTCCTGAATCGTCTCTTCCCTAAGCTAAACAGCCCTAACTTCTTCAACCATTCTACACTGCAGCTGTGTTAGCTGCTGTTGTGTTTCCTTTTTATGCCCAGCATGTTGTCCCCTTAGAGAATTCCTCCCTCACTTCACAAGGGTCCCAACCTGCGAGCAAGTGAACCTGGGTTTACAGATGGCCACCTTCCCTGGCCATATATGGAGGCAGCCCTCATTCAGGAGAAAGAAGGCGGCCAGCACACAACAGAAAGTAGAGCAGTGACAACGTGGCCTGAGCCCCCAAGACATCTTGGCTACATGAACTAGTATATTCCCT
Source organism: Trichechus manatus latirostris (assembly GCF_000243295.1). Classification (NCBI taxonomy): domain Eukaryota; kingdom Metazoa; phylum Chordata; class Mammalia; order Sirenia; family Trichechidae; genus Trichechus; species Trichechus manatus. Next base: position 9,103,949 of record NW_004443942.1, read on the forward strand.
TTTTGCCTTAGCAGGTTGATTTGAATTTTGATCACTTGCAAATAAAAGCATCCCGCACAACACAGTCCTCGGCCATGTTTCTGCAGGCCCTCAGCACCTCTCCTCTGATTCCAGCCCTCCCCTCATCTGGATTGCTGACGTGTGGACACCCATCTTGGAACCCTACACCACAACTGGATCTGAGCGGGGCAGAGCAGGCCCGTGGACTCCCTGATCTGGGCACCCTGCCCCTCTGAGGGAGGCTAAGGTGGTGCCAGGCTTTCCGGCAGCCACGCCAGACCCATGACTCACACACAGTGCAAACCCCAGCATCTTTTTCCACGCGTGCCGCTGGTAAGCCAAGCCTCGTCCACTCTGTGGTACAGTTCATCTGGGGTCTGGTTCTCTGAGAAGAGCTGAGCCACTGAAGTAACAGCTATCAGACCAGGGAAATTTAGATATCAATACAGCTATTTTCCATGACAAACAGGGGCAGCTTCCAAGAAATCCAATCAGTAGTTAATGTTCTGAACCCACACAGCTTCTAGCTAGTAAAACACCCCAAGGATGCAACTTGCTCCTCTCAGTCACATCAAACACATTTCCTGGCATTATGACCCAAGCTCGCTCCATAAAAACTTCAGGTCTTAGGGTGCACAGTAGTAGAAGCAGAATTTTAGGAGTGGCCATGCGGCCAGGTGATTAAGAACACAGGCCTCAGGGTCAGAACTTCACCCATGCATGTACCCACCCACCAACAGGTACTTGTGTGGCCTCCGGAAATTTATTCACCTCTCTGAGCTTCAGTCAGTAAAAAGAGACTAATGCTGACTCTTACATGGTTACGAGGATGAGGGGAGGAGGGCTAATAATTTAAGTAAAACACAGTGACTAGTTTCCATCATACCCTCTATTGTTATTAAGCTTCTGTTGGGAGTCAGGAAACACAGGGAATCCCGGCTTGGCATTGCTATCCTGTACCTCAGCTTGTCCCTCTCTAAATCTCTTCTAGCTCAAATTCTGTGATCTTGAGATAAAACCAACCTGAGGTTTTATCTTGATTCCAGGACCAACTTTAAGCTTCAGCTATCACAGACAGACAGGAAACAGCAGACAGATACTTCCTACTCCTCCCATTCGGACAGTTTATTAAGTTCCTTGCATTTTGAACCAAGCACTCTGGGGAGCTTTCCCTGGTGCACATGTGCTGCTGGTGAGCCGAGCCTCTCCCACAGCTCCCAGGGACATGGTGGATGCTCTACAAATACTTCTGGGCAACTGATTGGTCCTGGGCCTAAGTGAGAAGAAAAGAGTGGGCAGCATGGTGACTGGCTGCCAGGGAGGCTAAGGACAGGTGTGTGCACAGGGTAGGTGGAGGCTAGGGGGCTGGTGGACTTCTCTCATGTCACATGGAGGTGATGGGAAGGTCCCTGCCCTGTCCCACCAAGATGTAGAGGAAAAGCTGGGCTGCTACATTTAGCCCACATGGCCACATTTGTCTGAGCAGTTAGAATCATCAGATATTATACTACTGTACTTAAAATATTCACTTAAGCTCCGTGCGATCTAACTGCCAAGTAAGCTAGAAAATGTCCTGGTTTTGAGAGAACTCTCCTTGTTTTCCTCATGTCCTAATGCCAAGACTGACTTTTGCTCACAGCATCATCCTTCCTAAAGCTTAGGATAGAACCAGCACCTGGACCAGGTGCCCTCACCTCCACCCCTCTAGCCTAAACACACCACCCCCACCCTGTCTCTTCTTAGCTCCCAATGCCTCCTGCCCTTTTATCTTAACCAACCCCAGTCCTCCGGCTCTTCAAAGCCCCACACATATACCACTCGTTCCAGAAGCCTTCTCAGTATTCTAGCCCACAGTGTTCTTCCTTATCTCAGCTCTAAGAACCGGGCCAAACAGATCTTTGTACGTTAATTGTACGTAAGTCTGTGTTGCTTCCCCAACCCAGACTGTTTGGAAGTTTTTCAAGGCCAAGAGTCTCAATTTTTCTCTTATATCTCCCTTAGGCTTCTGCTGAGCTGGGTACACAGCAAGTGCTCGGCAGATGAATAAATTAACTGGCTGATTTCTACTTAAAGGCCCTGATATTGCCTCAGCATGGGGAGGCCCCCCATTTGCTGCATTAGGGCCTGATGTTCACACCCTCACTTGTGCAAGGCAGAATGAAGGTACCCTTATCTCAAGCTAGGTGCACTCTGGGAACGGAAGGGCGTACCCCTGTGGGAGTCACCTGGGTGTTCCACAGGCCTCTCTCCCATATTCTCACCCCCACGGTTAATTAAAGGTCACATTCCTTGAGTCTATTTCATGGCTCAGGCATAAGAAGTGCTCTTCACAGTGGGAGCTTTCAGGGAGCTTTGGGAACGGAACAATAGCAGCTCTCTTTCAGGCAGAATGCCTCTCACTTCTACAGGAGCTTTCTCGGGCTCTCTCTGTGCTGGGAAGCCTGATTTAGAGCCTGAAGCTTTATCACCTTCTGGAGCCCAATGTTTCTCTCCTAAGTGGAGATAGGAGACTACTGGTGAGCCATAAAGCCACGTAATTCCATGTGGAGCTTCCTCCACCAGCAACAAAACCAAACAATCCACCAAACTACTTGTGGCTGAAAACACACATCAGTGGCACTCTATGAACCACACACACGCCCCTGCCCCCACTGGAGGCTCTGAAGATGGGAATGATTATTACTGGGAGGTACCTTTTGGTTCTGACCAAGAAGAGGAAGAGATCAAGGTTTTGTGCCCCCATTCTTTAGCTAGAGACCAAAACAGCAGAATTCACAAGAAAGTGAGGACAGCCCATAGTTTAAGGCTGTGAGAAATGAAACTTTTCTGATTCACACAGGGGACATCTTCATTTGGGATCCAGATTTGATAAGACCTGCATGGCCTTTGGCTTAGGGCTTGGCTCCAAGGAGGCCGACATCTCAGAAAGGTGAGTGTCCAAGGAAGGCAAGACCCTTTATGTCACTCACCTTTAGGTCCAGATACTCCAGGTCTTTTTTCAGCTGGAGGTAGGTATCATCAGCCTTTAAATGAAGCAGAGAGGAAAAAAAAAACCAGTTATGAACACCGAGGGCTTCCATAACTCAGGACTTCGTGTGTGAATCATTTACACTGTGCAGACTGAAAGACAAGGGACCCCAGCAGACCAGCACATCCAGGACCACAGAGGAAGCACAAACATCTCACTGCAGCTCAGGGACCTCTTTCAGCATGGCAGATCTGCGGGTCAGTGCGGGGAGGGCCAGCTTATCCCCCACTGGCTGGGAGGAGAGTTTGATGGGGGTGGGTGGTGACAGCACACACCCCACCAGAAAGCTAGAACAGCAGTGCAGCTGAGGTGGGTGGTGAGCTCCTGAGACAGAACTAGGGAGGTCTACCTGGAAGAAGACACGTTTACATCTGAGTTAGGGTCCATCAATCACCAATGTTCCAATTCTTTCATTTGGAATGGGTCACTTCAAATGCATGAAGCAAGATGACCTACCGACTAGTGTAGGTGGGTGCCTAGAAGAGGCAGGGTGATGATCTGGGTGACCCAGGAAGTCCCAGTATAAACTGGGTTCCAGAACAATAAGCACCAACAGTCGCTGAAGTTCCCTGTAAAAGTCTTGGCTCTTTTTTGTTCAGCATGGTGCCAACGTAGCCATGCCAGGAGCTAGATGAGAGAGTGCCAGTGTCAGGCCTATCTGCTTGTGGAATCTCTGACAGTCTGTTGAGTTCTTCAGAATAATTACTGGAAAGAGTAAAAATAAGACTCTTTATTTTCTAGAACTTGTGCTCTCCTGTGCAGTGGATCACAGAAGCAGAGGGGCTATGAAAGCTTAAGAAAAACAGTCCAGGCACCACTTTCTTGACAGACTAAGGGGGCCTCCCAGCAAGCCAAAATGGGCAAGGTGGTCCCTGTTTACTGCTCTAATGTGAAACAATTGCACAAATAATGATGTGAGATGCTCAAGCAGTGCTTTTAATCCTGGGAGGGCCTGAAGGACCATTGTCAGTGACACTAGTGGCTTGCAAGATCTTATCTCTGTCCACTAAACTGTCCCCTTACCCATCTCTACTTCCTCATCAGCTTGGTCCCTATACACTTTCCAAAAGAGTAAGAACACAGCAGAGGCATGTTACTAAAAATCACCCAAAATCAAAATTTATGGGTTTTGCACATGTTCCCTTCCATTCAGTTTTTTTTTTTTTAAATGCATTTCTTGATTCCCAAAAATCTTACCAAAACAAAACAGGTAAGGAAGGTGATGGTCCCCTCCCCTCCTCAGCTGTCCCCTGCCTAGCTCTGTGGAGCATGGAGGGACCAGCTCATGTGGCTGAACCCATTCCTGCCTGAGGACAACCCTAGGAGTGTCTTTAAGCTGCTCGAGAAGCCTGGGAGGGTGGTTCCCAGGCCAGTTCTCCAGGAGCTTGCCTGCAGAGCCTCAGTGTCCCGGGAACGTTTAGAACACTGTGCCTGATAGGACCTGGGCTTTGGCTCCAGTCTGCATGGTACTAGCTGAGGGACCCTGGGCAAGTCATTTCTCCTTCTGGATCCACTGTCTCATGGGTGGCAATAACCCCTGTCCTGCCCAACCTCTCCCAGGTTGTTGTGAGGCTCAACGGGATAAGAGATGTAAAAATGTTTTGTGAATCAGCAGGGCACTGTCCAGATAGGAGAGGGCACTATGCATTCTCCCTCCGGACTGACCCACACCCTTCAGCAGCCCAAGGAGTGCCCAAAGTGGCAACAAGGACAACAGCCAGCATAGCCCTTTGGGTGTGACCACACCCCAGCCTGTCAGTGACTACTTACAGCCAGAGAAGCCACAGTTCACGTCCCTCATACCACATGCAGCCACCCTCCCCATCACCAGAGGTGTGGGCTCCATCACCACCAGACCGTGTCTGGCAGCTGCATCCAAAAGCAAACAGGCAGGGACGAGCGAGAGAGCCAGACAGCAAATACAGACTAGAGCGTGGGCACAAGGGAGCACAGTCCAGCACGTCACTCCTGCCCCCAAGTGGCCCGGTACAGAGAGAGCCCACCAGCGCTGACCTGGGAGGTGGGAAAAGTCAGCTGGTGCTGCAGTAACTGGCCCACGGCAAAATCTCGCACACTGGCCAGCTTGGCCTGGTGCCGCCGTAAACGGGTGAGAAGCAGCGAAAGCTCCTCCAGCTGTAGGTGGGTAGACACATCATGAGGCAATTAGCCACCGCAGGAGCACGACGTTATAATTACTCTTCACCCCGTGCCGGGACAGCACTGATGTGACGCCATTAAGCAATTATTGCATTAATTTGTCATTAGGGCAAATAAAGGTGCTGGCAGAAAAGAGGCTGCAGGAAGTAGTTTTTTTCAGGAGCGTAGCAACCAACAGTGCAGCCTCACCCAGACTCCAGCTTTGAAGACAGCGTTAACTAGTCAAAGTTAGGAGCCGGAGAGAAAGAGGAGCTAAAGGGAGAAAGGCAGGTAGCTGGAAAAAGCTTCAGGCAAAACCTACCCCAAAGTGAAGACAAGCCCAATATTCCCCTCCTCACCCCCTCAAGCTTTTTGCCTCATCTAGACAGAACCCACTGCTACCTGACGACCCTGAGCAAGTCACTGGACTCTTCTGAGCCTTGATTTCGTTATCTCTAAAATGGGGTGAATAGCTGCCCTACAGACTGCATTTGGCAGGCCCAATGGAAAAACCCCGATGAGATAGTGCTTTGTAGACTGCACGGTATCATTCACTTGGAAAGGGAGATGAGGAGCTGCTTACCGATTTTCCATGTAAACTGGGAGCACTGACCGTGTGGGTCATGTAACCCATGGAGGGCATGGAGCGTCGGTCCACATGGGAGGAGTTCTGCAGGTGGGGAGCAAGAAGTCACACTGAGGTCGGGGCCTCTACCCCTCACTACACCAAGGCAGACTACCACGTGGCACTTTACCTTTCTGAGCCTCAGGCTCATCATCTGTAAAATGGGGATGCATACTAAACTCATGGGGTTAGTATGATAAATTGTGAAACAATGATAACTGTGAAAGCACTTTGGAGAGTTAAAACTTATCAGTAATTGAGCTGAGCTAACACATCTTTTCCTGCCTTTCAAGCTGCAAAGAAGCAGAGTTCTAGTTGTGTGACCCTATCTATGGAGGTTACTTCACCTCTCAATACCTTAGAGTTCTCATCTGTGAAACAGGCACAATAGTATCTACTTCATAGGGCTGTTGTAAGAATTAGAGTTAAGCAAAACAAAGTCTTCAGAACTGTGCCTGGCACAAAAAAGTACTGCCTAAGTGTAAGCTGCCATTATTATCCCAAATTGTTCAAACTTGTGCTCAAACCACAAGGGGCTCTGGCACCCTAATGCTGGGCCCTAGCAGCCTCTTGACCTGAGCCTCACCTTGATGGCGTGGCCCCGCGCCTTCCTGGGAGAACCCCCCAGTGAGATGTCCACGCTCCTCCTCTGGTCAGGTGGCTTCACAGTAACCCTCTCAGCTGGCGTGTGTGGCCGCCGGGGTGGGAAGGCTTTTGGGGGCCCCGGAGGAGGGATGTCAGAGGGAGACGGAGGCACAGAGATGGAACGGGGCACCTCTAGCATGCTCCTGCTCCGGCCCTGGTCAGTGAACTCCGGGGAGCCTGCACAGATGGGCGCCGTGGGGCTCCCATGACGGAACTGCTGGCGCTGCTGCCACTCATAGAGCTGCCACACGGTGCCGTCCCGGTGTGCCCGGCGCTCCTCACTTGACATCTTCAGATGGCTGGCTCGGTCCTGTGCGTACTTGTAGTCACTCGGCAGGTTGCGGGTTGGGGGTGGGGAACTCCCCGAGGGGTGTCGGGTGTTCTTGGGAAGAGTCTGGTAGTTTTCTGGGAAGGATGGGGGCTGGCTAGGACCCTGGCGAGGAAGTGTCTGGTCCAAGGGAAGGCTGAGGAGAAAGAGGAAGGACAGGTAAGACAACCAAGCAAGTGGTCTGCCAGGCTTTTGGGAACAAAGGCGGGCATGCGAGGGAGTCCTGTAAGAACCTCAAAAGAACTATCAAAGCAGACCTCCAGGACTTCAGTCACTTCCCTTCTTTGCAGAGGACTTCAAAACCATTTTTCTCTACCAACCACCCTACCACGCTGACTTGGGTACTCCCTCACCTCCATCACTTCAAGTGCAATGTAATTAAACCTGCCTTCTCCTTCTCTCCCTCTTGCCATCAGTCAGCTTTTCCAATGGATGTGCGTATTTCTAGGAAATGCCTCATGATTCTGCGGGTTACCAAGATTTTTTCTCTCTGGCTTTATCCTAGCACTAAAGTTCTGGAAGTTCTTAAAGGAAGTGGCTGGCATCATTCTTCTCTTTTTCTATTACTAGTCCACACATTCATTACTTACCTGAACCAAGGCAACCGTGAGACCCTCCTAACTAGTTTCCACCCTGCACGAAGTTAACTGATGATTCAATCACTCCCTTGCTCCAAAAACGGGGATAATAAGAACCACTTAATAGATTGTTGTGCGGATTATAAATAATTGTCACTCAAAAACAACGGCCTATTTTTCCTTTTTAGCATTATCATTGTAATCACAGGAGGTAATTTTAAGATCTCTTCAACACAGACAACTGGTCTCGTTGGTCAAGCCTGTCTGCATGCCACTAGGTGGCAAGGTTTGCTGTTGACATCCCAAAATTAGAGGTGAACGTGTCTCTGAGAAATCCTGAATCTTCAAACAAGGGGAATGGTGGTGGCAGCAGCAGAAACCAGGTTTGGAGCTTCCCCTGGGAAGTTTGCTAACCATTGTTCACTCCGCCAGGAGCAAAATGCGAACTATGCAAAGGTGTCCTAGTTGTGCTTCCACCCATCCACATCCCTCTGGTCTGGCTCTGCAGCCCACCCTCCGTGTCTGGATGGTGGAAGTCCCCCACCGGGCAGTGCCCTACTGCCCTGAGCTCATCCTCTGCTCATGCACTATCTGCCATCCCCCCAGCACTGGCCATTTGGGGATGAACCCAAAGATACCAGCACGATGGTGAACCCTGACTCCCGAAGCCAAACCTGGGTAACTAACCGATGGTAGAGGGAGGAACATAGGAGGCAGGGTCCTAAGATGAAGTGAGGACCCCACAGGAGCAGGCAGGAGCTCCCAGAGCAGTCTAAACTTGAGGGCAGATCCATTTGCTGGCCCCGACACCAGCCTTACCCAAAAAAGGGGCTCAAGGTCTCCTGACCTCACCCCTGCTCTGTGGCTGTGTGGTCTCCCCATCCCAGAAAGCACTAAACAGGGTATTCTGCCACAGCCACTACAAAATGGTCACATCGAAATGTAAAATCATTTTTTATAACCAATTATTTACGCAGAGGATATTTCTGACCCTAACTCCTTCCCTAACCCTCATACCAATTGTACAGGACTTTCACATTCTACTCTGTTCCTTACTGTAGTGTTTGAGTCCTCCTGCCCCCCTTTTTTTATTTTACCAAGTATGCATTACTTTAAACACCAGAAAAATTGGAAGGCTAGAATTTCAAAACCATTTTTTAGAACGTGATAAGATTCTAAGGTGTGTCAATTTGTCCCTCAAAAACCATCATTCTTAAGGAGTTTAGTGATGTGAAATATAATATATATCTCCAAGTACTGAAAGAACAATTAGAAATAACTCCCTGTGTGGTCTAGAGCTGAGAATACAGGATCATAAAACCAAAAAACCAAACTCATTGCTGTCAAGCTGATTCCAACTCATAGCGACTCCATAGGACAGAGTAGAACTGCCCCATAGGGTTTCCAAGGAGCAATTGGTGAATTTGAACTGCCGACCTTTTGGTTAGCAGCCAAGCTGTTAACCACTGTGCCACCAGGGCTCCATACAGGATCATACTGCAGTCCAAATAACCCTCCTCCCAATGCCTGCATGCTCAATCTAATGAGATTAAAAAAAAAAAAAAAAACTCGTGGCCACTGAGTCGATTCCAACTCATAACGACCCTATAAGACAGAGTAGAACTGCCCCATAGGGTTTCCAAAGAGCAGCTGGTGGATTCAAACAGTCAACCTTTTGGTTAGCAGCTGAACTCTTAACCACTGTACCACCAGGGCTCCCTAATGATATTAGCACAGTCTTAATCACACACAAAGTAGAAATACATACTTCTATATTTTCAAATGAAGGAGGTTTCTTTATTAAGCAGCCAGATCTATTTATTACTTGGCTGTAAGACATTATACACATATCTTTAAGGAAAAAAAAAAATCTGGGAATATGAGATGCAGATCTTACGATACAAGTGGATTATCAGACTGAGCAGACACTCCGCTCACTCGGAGACTGACAGCACTCTTCTCAAAAGGGTAATCTATACTCTGCCTTCAATTTCTCATTTTCACTTCTTTTTAGCCCATTGAGATCTGCTTCCACCACTGGACTGAAATTCCTCCTATCATGTTCACTGAACTCTAATGCCAATGAACTGTTTTCAGCTACAGTTCTGATGTCACCCTGCCCCTTAGTTAAGAAAGCTCCACGCCTATCTCACAACCTACAGAAAGTCCAGCACCCTCCCCAGTCTACCTCTCATCTCCTTGCTCAAAGTTATAAGTTGCCTTCTCATCCTTTAGCTCCCTGATGCACCCCACACCCCCCAGATACAGGCTGCTGTGTGTAGAACTTTGAACATAGATTTGTGGGCTGACAGAAATAGTTATGTAGAGATATTTCACAACCAACAATTTATAAATGTGTATCACTCGCAATTATATAGTTTTTAAAAGACCTTTCTGTATCCCTGCCACAAAGCGTTTCTCACTGGCCATGGCATTTTACTGGTTTCTTCCTGCCCTCACCTCCTATTACTCTGCCTCCTGACGTAACTCCTAAATTCTAGCTCTATTACGTAGGGTAATTCAGGTCTACCCATCTAAATCCATCAAGAAGCTCAGGTGACAGGGAACACAACAGAGAGTCCCTGATGGAGCAGGAGAAAGGCGGGGTGCAGAACTCAAATTCTAGTAAGAAGACCAGGCTTAATGGTCTGACTGAGACTGGAGGAACCTTGAAAGCATGGCTCCCAAATTCTCTTAACAGCCCAGAACGAAAACAATTTCCTAGGCCAGCTCTTCAGACTGAGATTGGACTGGACAGTGGGACATAAAGTGATACTCGTGAGGAGTGTGCCTCTTAGCTCAAGTAGATACAAGAGACTAAATGGGCAGCTTCTGTCCTGAGGTGAGATGGGAAGGCAGAGAGGGTTAGGAGCTGGTTGAGTGGACATGGGGAATCAGGGGTGGAAAGGAGGAGTGTGCTGTCACAGTAAGGGGAGAGCAATTAGGGTCACATAACAATGTATGTATACATTTTTGTATGGGAGACTAACTTGAAATGTAAACTTCATTTAAACTACAACAATAAAAAATTTAAAACAACATTTAAAAAAAAAAAGAAGCTCAGGTAAACAAACTAGTTGGTGTTGAGTTCACTATGACTCATAGCAACCCCATGTGTGTCAGAGCAGAACTGTGCTCCATAGAGTTTCAGGGGCTGATTTTTCAGAAGCAGATCTCCAAGTCTTTCTTCCAAGGTGCCTCTGGGTGGACTCAAACCTACAAGCTTTTGGTTAGTGGCTGAGGGCGTCAACTGTTTGCACCACTCAGGGGCTCCAGTGGAACAAATAGCTTCTGCTACTCATCTCAGGACAGCAGAGACCCTCAGGTTTCAGACTTCCTGCAGTGATACCCAGCCTCCTTGGAAGGCAACCTGCCCGGGTAGAAGTCATTATTTGCAGCACCTTGCACTGCTAACTAATATCCTTCCAAATGAGACTGTCCCCTCAGAACACTCCAGCCTTGCTGCTACTTCTCCTGCTCAGTCTCCTTCATGGAGACTTTGCTTTTGCCTAACCCTTGGGCTAGCAGTTCCCAGAGTTCTTGGCTCTCTGCTATCGTTCACTCTAAGCTGAAGATTCTCAACCCTGGCTGCACAATAGAATCACTGGGTCGTGTGTGTGTGTGGCGGGGGAGTGCTTTTTAAAAACCTGATGTCCAGGCTCCCGGCCAGACCAATAGAATCAGAATTTCTGGGTGTGGGACCCAGGCCTCAGTAAATGTTAAACCTTTCCAGGTGATTCTAATGTGCACTCAAGCAACCAGTTTCTCCAGTATGGCTGTACTCTGGGATCACCTGGGGAACTGTTAAAACATACTGATGCCTTCACCTATCACAGCCTAATGAAATCAATTCTCTAGGGTAGGGCCTGGACCTCTTACTATTTTCTTAAGCGTCCCAAATGATCAATTGTGCAGCCAGGCCAGGGTAAGGACCACTGCTCTAAGTATTCTACCCTGGGTAATCTCAACTACTGCCAGGGCGTCAGTTACCATCTCTAGGGTAATGACCTGAACCCACGTTCCTATGACCTCCAGGTCATCTCCACCTGGACATCCCACAGGCACCACACCCTCTCCAAGCTTACTTCTCTCTCCTATGCTTGCATCTTGTGCATGGCATCACTTCTACCTTATTAACCAAGCCAAACCTGAATGTTAATCTCAACACCACCTGTGCCCTCCCCACCTTCCACTCCCAGATAAGTCAATTTACCAAGTCCTATAATCTACCCAACTTTAATGTCTACTTATCCTATCTGTTCCCTCCTCACAATTCTCACCATCTTCACTGCTTTCAGTTAGGCCTTCCTCACCTCCTACCCACACTATGATCACATTATACTTAATCATTTTCTCTTTTCAAGTCTCTTCTCCACCTAAACCATCTTGCATAGTGTTAACCTAAAACAGTAGTTCTAAGAGCTGATACAAAAAAAAAACAAAAAACCCACTGCCGTTCGGTTGATTCCAACTCATAGCGACCCCATAGAACAAAGTAGAACTGCCCCGTAGGGTTTCCAAGGAGCAGCTGGGGAATTTGAACATTGACCTCTTAGTTAGCAGCTGTAGCTCTTAAGCACTGAGCCACCAGGGATCCTAAGTGCTGATATGGGGAAGAAAACAGAGACACTCATACACTTTTGGTAGAGTATAAACTGAAACAGCATCTTTGGAGGGCAGTTTGTAATCTCTCTCATAATTAAAACTGCATATACTCTTTGACTCAGTCATTTCACTTCAAGCAATTTGTCCTTCACATATACTTGCACTTGCATGCAAAGATACTTGTGCAAGGATGTTCATTATAGTTTGTAATAGGAAATATTTGTAAGCAACTTAATTGTCCATCAATAAGGGAATGATATATGTATACAATGTACTCTGCAGCATTCAAAATTACTGACATATCTGTGTGCTGATATGAAAAAATAGCTAAGATGTGCATACATGTACACATGCACACACATACATTAAGCTATATTAAGTGAAAAAAGCAAAGGAAAAGAACAGGATTCTTTCCTTCCTTCCTTCCTTTTTAAACACAATGGTTGATCTTTAGGACTAATTAGGAGTGGAACTAGGATTGTGAGATAAGATTGGAGGACACTTATTTTTCAGTATTTACCCTTTGATATTGTTTGGATTTTTTACCTTTGAGTGTATTGTTGATATTATTTGAAGGTACTGAGCTAAGGAAGTTTTACACATCCAGCTATGAATTTGGTGATAAGTTAGTGATTAGCAAAAAGAAAACTAAGCTAACTAAAGCATGACAATTATCAACACTAGAGAAAACAAAAAATGAGCAACAAATAAAATTTAATTCTAGTACACTACATGGCTCAGCTGTGAATATTTGTACCATCCTAATAATGTAAATACCAACTAGTGATCTAACCAAAAATTATGCTGGGTAAACTAAGTGTATGTCTGTTAGAAAGGGAAGGGTAGAGAAGGGGAATAAGAGACTTAAATCCTTATCTTCTAGTGTAGAATGTCAATAGATAACTAAAGCTGAAAAATGAAGAAACAGCAGGATGCGTTATCTTATTTGTAAATATAGAGGCAAACAGGGAAAACTTCTAAAAGAATTCAAAGTGATTGCCTCAAAGGTGCAGGAATCAGGATGGGTAGGGTTTGGACTATTTAAGTTCCTAAGCTATGTACAAACCAAAAGAAAAAAAAGGTGTTGTTGAGTTGATTGCGACTTGTAGTGAGTGACCCTACAGGATAGGGCAGAACTGCCCTAAAGGGTTTCCAAGGAGTGCCTGGTGGATTCAAAAAGCTATGTACAGCTATTACTTTAATAAAAATCTAAAGAACCAACAGGAAAACTAAAACTATCTCTCATTTTGGATGGGGTGCAGTGGAGTCACCTGGGAAATTTCTTCAAACATACATGGACTTAGAACTGGGGTGTGACAAGAGCTGTCTAGTCTGAGAAATCTTAGGCAGATAATGGACAATGTCACATGGGTTTTCACTACATCAAAGATGTGGTGAAAAACAGGTGAAATTGCACACAACAGATTAGTTAGAAAGCACAAATAAGCCCATGAGTACCTTGCTTGTTGGGTAATCTGCCCCTGTGATGGTGGCAGACTTGGTCTGTGCTCAGACACATCCACTGTGGCCACTCCAGCCCCTAGGGAGCTTTCTGACTGCACAATGGCTTTGCTATCTCATCTCCCACTTGTGATTTAGTGGCCTCTGGGGATAACTAGGAAGCTGGGTGACTGTGAATTCTGCATGTCCATAAACATGTCCTAATTAATCTAAAATTATAATAAAATACAGACAGTGCTTTGCAAATAGCAAGAGATGCATGCCTTCTAAATAATTAAAAACCGCTTCCTGAAGGAATGGATATGATAAAGCCTAATGTCAACAGTGCCTACGCACTTTCTTCTTTATGTGCCTGGAATTAAAAATGGAACTATATTTACTCTGGTTTCTACTAATATTTCCAGCATGCAGAGAATCAGCAGCCTAAGAGGAGAAGATCTACACACTGAACGGCTCAAGGCACCCTCTCAGGGAACAGAGAAGCCTCCAGAGATGTAACCTCCTGTGGGTTTTGAAGACTGACCGACCTGGGTTTGAACCCTGGCTCTGCCACTTATCTATGTGCCCTGGGGAAGTTCCTTCACTTCCCTGATACCCAGTTTGTCTATAAACTGGAGATATCACCTCTTCCTTGCAGAGCTGCTATGGGATTTACGGAGATAATGGAGGTAAGAGTTTAAGGCCACATTCAGCAAGTGCTAGGTAAATGATAACTACTGTTATTACATTATTATGCTCATTATTAGCAGCGATACTAAGTGTATTACTGACCTCCTGCTGTCTCCCTTCTGGGCCTTAGCCCAGTGCTCCACCTGGGCCAGGCTGCTCTTCTTCTGGCTGCGCTTTTCAGGGTTGGTCCTGGGAGGAAAGGCCCGCTGGTACCCGCTAGTCCCATTCTGCTCTCCTGGACCATATGAGGCTGGCAGCATGCCATTCTTCTCTGCATGCTGGGGCTGTGCCTGCTGGCCTCTCGAGCCACCGGGTAAATCCACAAACAAGGCATCCTCCTCAGCCGGCGAGTATGGGGACCTGGCCTTGCTCCTGTCCTGCTTGTCCTCCAGTGGGTCCCTCTGGGAATGGTACCGTTCTTCTTCCTGCTCCCGTCTCTCAAAGCCAAAGGAGTCATCATGACCACGATGAGGACAATCCCTTGTGTGTCCAGGTCCCACACGGCCACACTCGCGACAGGACGCTGTGTGGTTGGCCTGGGGGACTGCCTGCCGCTCCACCTTCTCCATGTCCCTGCAACGACAGCAGCACATTCAGCCCGCTCCAGATAGCATGACTGTGTCTCCCACTGTAAGGTGCCTTTCTCCCTGCCACCCTAGGGCAGAGTCCTAGTTCTGCATGTATCCCAATCACCTGGTACCAGGGACACAGCAGGGGCTCCATAAGTTTTGCAGAATTTAGATTGGGGAGGCAGGGAAACATACTCCAGCCCAGCCCAGATGGACCAGAAAAATTACCAGGTACCCTTGGATGGGCAGCCAGTCTGCTTGTACTCCTTGGTAAAAAGATCCTGGCCTTGAGAGCCATCATTCTAGGAAATGGCCAAGCCCGAGGGCTCTCCATTTCAAGAGTATAAGATGCAAATACTGCTTCGTTTATATGTAAATTACCAGACCCCAGGTGTCCATGCAACAATCTCAGAATCTCAGCTACCAATAATCAACACAGGCTCAGACCAGAATCAATTTAGCATGGAGTCTAGTTAGAATGTCAGCATAAAGTGAAAATACAATCCCCAGCACAGGGTCTGCTTTTATAGTGTGTAGGCCCAAATGTTGGCCTTAACCTAGGCGTGGAGAACTGAGAAAAGCAATTACATATCTCACTGTCTATGTACTAATACTTTTTTCCATGAAAACCCAAAGTTTCGTGAAAAATAGTGCCTCTTTGGACCTCCTTTTTTTCCATCACTAGGGAACATCTTTTTTCTCTCTTATCTTGTATCTATTCCCCTTCTTTTGATAACAGCATTTCAATTTTCATTTGGGGCCACCCTTCCCCAACTCTTTTTCTTTCTTAATCTACGTGTTTTGGGTGCTTCTGACTCTACTCCTCCTGGTTAAACCGAGGCTCCAAAGTCTCAGTGATTGGTTTAGGGGCTCACACATGACCCAAGCCAGGCCAATCAGAGTTAGCCCTGAGACTTTGTGAAGCCAACATGAAGAAAGCAGAGCTAAGAAATGAAAAAAAAAAAAAAAGACTACTAAAGACTTGGTCTGAGCTCCTAGATCTAGCCATGTCTAAACCAGATATAGTCCCTTTCTCACTTAAGTCAGTTTTGAGTTTGGTTTCTGTTACTTGTATTGGAAGAGGTCCTGACTATCATATCATTTTATAATGACAACAATGGATGGTGATCTCTGACGGCCCTTCCATCACTAAGGTTCAGTGAGTCTATAAGCTTCAGCAGTAGGAACATATGGGAGACATTCAGGGGACGACATTTTAAGAAAAAACAATCCTTACGTAAGCTTATAAAGGGACAACTCTGCTGCACAATGTACGCAGCTTAGGTTTTAACTTTTTCCTTTAATCCTCTATAATTACATCACTGTAACCCCAACCAGTGGCCATCAAATTGCCTAAGCTGGCCACTATCTTCTTTACTATTTCTCAAATTCAGGAAACCACCCATGGGGGTTATGCTAAGGCTGTGGCCTAGATTAGAGATTTTGCTGCTCTCTGGCTCACACCACTTTATAACCTGGCACACTGCTTTGGGTTTCATTTGCTCTGACGTTTCCAAGCAGTTACTCCAATTGTGAAACCTAAGTAACTGTACCACCTTGTTATTCACACCCCAAAGATAAACAGCACCTTGTCATAAAAGCCAGTTAGTGAAACAAATATACCACCTACATGTATGACATTAGAATTAAAGGGGAAAGAGAGTCTTCAACTCTAGGACCCAAGGAACGCAAATACAATGTCTCAGTCCAACCAGCTGTAATGTAGATTTTTCTTTACTAATCAACCACCATTTATTTACTGAGCACCTATGTATTTTCCACTGAGACAGACAGAAGCAGAGAAAAGAGCCTCTGCCTTCAAAGTCAGGTGATCCTAGGGCCCAATTTAATCATGGTAGCCACATTTAATACTGTTCTCACAAAAAAACCAACCCCACATATTAGAGTTTGCTAGTCTTTTCTAACCTTGGAACTAATTTTACCACTATAAATTTTAGTCCTTACTGTGCATGTTCACATGAGTATGTTGTTGTTAGTTGCTGTCGAGTCGCTTCCAACTCATAGCAACCCCATGCAGAACAGAAGGAAATGTTGTCCAGTCCTGTGCCGTCTTTACAATTGTTGGTATGCTCGAGTCCATTGTTGCAGTCACTGTGCATTTTGAGTGCCTTCCAACGTAGGGGACTCATCTTCCAGGACTATATCAGAAAATATTCTACAGGGATCCACAGGGTTTTCACTGGCTAACTTTTGAAAGTAGATCACCAGGCCTTTCTTCCAGATCTGTTTAGTCTGGAAGCTCCGCTGAAATCTGTCCACCATGGGTGACCTTACTGGTATTTGAAATACTGGTGGCATAGCTTCCAGCATCATAGCAACAAGCAAGCCACCACAGTACGACAAACTGAAAGATGCATGGTAATATATGAGTATACACATTCCCACATATACCAGTACTTCTTGAAAATAAATTTGATATGAAATGATAAATCCTCTTCTTCATATCAACGCCAGCATTTACTGCAAAACAAATCTTTAGACTGTGGCTAAAAGAATGGTAGTCTGCTTGCCACCTGGCATTTTTCTAGCCCCTAAGACTTCGGGATTATGAACAGCTCCTTATTCCCTTGGCTGCTGGGATTTACATAAAATGCCTTTGTGCCCAAAATGTGCAGACTGTGGCTGCACATAAGAAAGGTGAAGATAATGTTCCCTACTTTCCAACCTGCCTGACTTAAACATTTAACTCACTAAGTTACAGGATTGAAGGCAAAAAGGTTTTTTTGGTTTCTCCCTGTCTCCTTGCATTCCCTACAGCTTAACCCATGACCTCTCAAATTAAGAGACTTGTCACAAAACAGATCTGCAAAGCTTGATTTAGCACAATGGTAGAAAAGAATGAAGCACCCCTCAGCTGTCAATGACTGCGTCACTCAGAGAAATTGGTCGTGCAGAGCACAGATGTTTATACGACAAGAAGAAGTTTCCAGATGGGCTGCTGTTCCTCTATGCATGTTGTTGCTGTCATCATGAGCACCTGGAATCGGTGACCGTTACAAAATATAGGGAATGTCTGGAGACCAATTTGGCCGTATTAATTAATTAATTTAATCCTTGTAACAATCTTATGAACTAAGAACATCTTAAGTTTAAAAAAGTGTACACATTTTTTGGTAAGATCACACATCTAGAAAGTAGAAGAGCTCAGATTTGAACCCAGGTCTGTCTGACTTCAGAGACTAAGCTCTGGGAAGTGATACTTAAGGCAAAAGAAATAGATGTAATAAAAAGTGAAATATAAATCATCTAGCCTGAAAATTGGCTAGATTACCCCATCCTAAGCAGTCACTGCTTCTTCCTCTGCCCATAGCCCTAAAGCCCTAAGCCCTCTGTCCTTCATCTGCCCATCCCTACCTCACTCTCAGTCCCTATAGACTAGGTACAGATCTACCTCTGATTCCCAGCGTAAATCATGTTTCCCAGGCCTGTGTCAATCACCATACTGCATCTTCTGGCCACAGTAAATGGTTTAAGGTATAAATGCGATCTAAGTCTGCCGAATCAGAATGAATCTTAGAGCTTCTGGAAAAAACTCTGGCTCTTTCCTGCTGGATTTTAACCCAGATGACATATGAGTCTGGGGCTACTGCAGCTATCTTGCCACCAGATCCTGCAGCTGCCGGGGACCTCCTCATGGAGCTCAAGAATGAATCCAACCCAGTTGTAGGCAGACCTCAGAGCCTGAGAAAAATGACTTGTGAGGACATTGGTTGAGTCTTGAATCCAACTGTTTCTAAAGCCAAATCTATCCTGAACTTTTCAGTGACATAAACCAACAAATTCCCTTTTTTCTTAAGAAAATTTGGCTGAGTTTTTTGTCATTTGTAATCAAGAGTCCTACCATACCACCATTCATAAAGAAAACACCTTTTTATATGGATAAGGATAGAAGCATCTGAGTGAGACCCAAAGAGGGAGAGAAAGAAATGCTGCTATTGGGGCCACGCACTTACAGAAGTGGAAGTTTTCCAGCACAGTTCACCAAATAGGAGGAGAGGCAAGATTTATGCCTGCCTGATGAATAATTCTAACTAACCAAACATCTGAACATCTTATTCTGATAAAATAAAACATTTAATAAGTCTGGATTTGCTTTGCTGGTCATTTCATCTCTCAGAATCTCAAGAGGAAGTGCTACTGTGTCTTTATTCTGACTCAGAGGGTAGAACTAGCTGGCTGAAAAAAAAAAAAGACAGGAAGGAAGCTTGGGCAAACATGATCAAGAGCATTTAAGAGTTTATTAAGAGCGTAAGAAGAATAAATTTGCAAAAAGTTCAGAGAAAAGTTTGGGATAATACAATGGCCTGAGCCCAACAGAGAAAGGAACGAGCCATTCAAATACCAAAATTTGGTAGTGAATCACAAATTCTCCAGGTAGAAAAAAGTAGAAAGCATCTGTCATGGTTTGAATTATGTCCCCTCAAAAATGTGTGTCAATTTGGCTGGGCCATAATTCCCAGAATTGTTTGGTTGGCCTCCATTTTGTGATTGTAATTTTATGTTAAAGAGGATTAGGATGGGATTGTAACACCACCCTTACCCAGGTCACATCTCTGATCCAATGTAAAGGAAGATTTCCTAGGGTGTGGCCTGCACCACCTTTTACCTTACACGAGATAAAAGGAAAGGGAAGCAAGCAGAGAGTTGGGGACCTCATACCATCAAGAAAGCAGTGCCAAGAGCAGAGCACGTCCTTTGGACAGGGGTCCCTGTGCCGAGAAGCTCCTAGTCTAGGGGAACACTGATGAGAAGGCCGACAGAGAGAGAAAGACTTCCCCTGGAGCTGACACCCTGAATTTGGACTTTTAGCCTACTTTGACTGTGAGGAAATAAACTTCTCTTTGTTAAAACCAGCCACTTGTGGTATTTCTGTTATAGCAGCACTAGATGACTAAGACAGCGGCCATATCTTGCCTAGCAAATTAACCCTCAGGGATTCAAGGCAGATGTCGCTAATTAATCATAAAACTTTTTTCCTGTTAAGCCCAGTCTCATCCTCAAATTATCCTCTAACCAGTACCCCAGTCAGTTACTATTAATTGAGCAAAGTGAGCACACAAGAAGAAATCCATTTGCCATTCCCAATCTAAAGAAACCAGTGTAACAACACAGGCAGTTCTTGGAGCTTGAATTATAAAAGGACATGTACAAGAAATGGAAAGTGGAGCACCAAATCAAGCACAAATATAGATGGGAATGGGCCCAGATCAATGAGTGCCAAAAAAAAAAAAAAGAAGTCTAGAAT
Source organism: Trichechus manatus latirostris (assembly GCF_000243295.1). Lineage (NCBI taxonomy): Eukaryota > Metazoa > Chordata > Mammalia > Sirenia > Trichechidae > Trichechus > Trichechus manatus. Next base: position 9,123,859 of record NW_004443942.1, read on the forward strand.
GAGATAAGATTTGTTTAGTTAAAACAACAAATATTCTATTTTTTCTAAGAATTAAAGGAGAGGGGGGCTTTAAAAAAAGTTTAAGACATAGGCATCTGTGCTTGGGGAAGGTGACAACATGAGCAGAAAAACCTATTGCCATTGAGTCTATTCTGACTCATAATGAGCCACCAGGGCTCCAAAATAAGCAGAGAAGCCCGAATTCTTGAATTTTGGGATTTATTTTCTGTATCTTCACCATGAAAAGGAAAATAAGTTTGGTTAAGTGAAACTGACAGTTCAAGATGGGGAAGAAGATGGGAAAAATCCCAGCCTCTTGTGACTGAGCTCCAGGACCAGCTATTAGTGCCTCAGGGCCCTAAAAAACTGGGACATGGGCTGAAGGAACCTCTTGGTGATCTCAGAGGAATCAAAAAGAATAGGAAAAAGAGCCAGAATACTAGAGACTGGCAATCAGTATCTTGATTCTGTTAACCACCGGGCTGGAGAGCCTACCATCAACCTCTGCAAGAGGCTAAGCTGCATTCTTAACCAGGCAGATTTCAGAGCACATAAGAAAGGAAGCATTCAGAAAAGGCAAATAACTCAGTAGAGAAATAGGCAGAGAAGAGGTACAGGCAATTCTTTGACGAGGAAATACAAGTGGTCAATAAGTATAAAAGATCTCGCCATCGTGGAAATATATATTTTAAAACAACCAGATACGATTTATTTACACAGCAGATTGGCAAAAATTAATTATTGATAATATTAACTATTGGCAAAGATGTGGGGAAATGAGTACTCTCCCTGGTGTATAACATGGCTTTCTTTAAAGGGCAATTTGGTGCTATTGATTAAAATAAAAAATGTATTGTATTTTGACCCAGCAATCTAAAAGACTTCCACATGCAGAGGGTTGTAGAAGGCTTTTTCATTACAGCACTCTTTATAACAGTAAAAACTAAGGGGCAAAAAAAAAACTGTCCAAGGTTTGCCACGTGCTTAAATACATTATAGCGTATCTACACTACGGAATACCATACAACAGTCAAAAATAAAGTCAACCCATATGTACTGATGGATATAGAATGATCTTCAAGATGTCATCAACTATGCTTCATACAGGGCTACTCTGTTCTCTCTGAGCCCCTGACCCCACTCATTCCTTCTCTGCTTTGTCTCAGGGAACTGCCTATAGCCAAGAGACTCAGGAATTTCAAGATCTCTAACGGTATCCTTAATTGGACCACTCAGGGAAGGGGCAGCTGGAAGATATTCCCAGGTCAGCCCTCAGCAACATGGTGGGCAGTCTGTGGTACATTTTTAGTTTGCAAGATCTTTCTTTGCCTGTTCTCTCCCCTCTCCCCAGTCTGGTGCCCCAATATTGTCCTTTTTACCACCCACAAGAAAAACTGAGAAACACACACATACACCAGTTTTCCATGGCTGTGTATCCTGGGCAGTCATTTCTCTTCTCCAGGCTTTAGTGTTTCTCTCTGTTTAATGAAGAGATTAGACCATGTACCTGTAGGGGACCTTCCAGTTCTCACAGACATTGTTTCCTAGCCATTTATACATTTCCCTCCAGAAAGTATTCATTATTAAAAAGGATTTCAAAGACAGGGCAAGGTTTAATACAGGTTAATGAATGGTGGAATTCCAGGCACCAAAACAGATTTATCTGGATTGTCATCCTAGAATAAGAACCACTCTGGCAGAGATCCCCCCCATCAGGACTGACCTCTTCAGTGACGAACGAGACAGCACCTGTGCAGCCTGGTTCATGGCTCTGACCCAAGCGTTCATGTCCTCTAGGGTGTCGGCACTGAAGTAGTACGTCCTCATGCCTGAGTGCTCGGCCTGAGAGCCCACTGTGGAGCTGTTATAGATGAGTGCTCGCATCCCCGTGTGCACTGCCTGTATGCATGGAGACAGGAACCCAGATCAGAGAGATTAGGACATATGACCCTTCTACGAGCAAAAACAAGAAGACATTCTGGCCATGCTTTCCCTGCTTCCAGGCTAAAAGCCAGATATTTCCACACGTGGAAAACGTCACAGGCTGGATTCCCCCTCTCAGTGCAGTCAGGCCCAGTGACAGATGTGTCTGTTTCTGACAGTAAAAGCCCTGCAGCTGAACCTGTTTTCTATTTATCTTTCTCCCATTTAGGGAGGAGCACACAAACAAGGCTTATATGAGAAACAGACTTTTTTTTTAAAAAAAAAACAAACAAACCTCATTTCCTAGAAGTAGACTCTCGGGAATGCCTGTTTTGGTTCTTCTGAAGCACGTGGCTCCTTCTTTGGCTACAATCAGACTGGAATCAAGTCAAAATCAGCTGCAGCAGCAGGTGGCTTGGTGGGGATGTTCACTGTGCTTCGCTGGCTGAGCATGAAATATGATGTGTGCTGTTCTGTCTCTCCAAAAGAGGCACACAAAGTTTGACAGAGCTGTCTAACACTTGACTAAAAATTCCTGAGCACCTACTACAGGCTAGGAAGCCTCAAGGTGCTTTCCACATGTATCCTTGCAAAGAACATGTGAGGAGGTGCTGGGAATACTGACAAGTGACCAGGAAGCTTTTATGAGACAGAGACAACTCCAGCCTTTCCCCCTTGTACCCTGACAAGCGCGGGGCCTATATCTGAAGTTTGCAAGGAGAAATCTCACCAAATCAACGTAGAAGATAGTGTGGAAAGAGGAAGATTTACTGAGTGCCTACTATGTGTCTCCTGGGTACTTCCACGACTATATCAACCAGTTGCTGTCCAGTTGACCCTGACTCATGGAGACCCCATATGTGCCAGAGTCAGAGCAGACCTGTGCTCCATAAGGTCTTCGATAGCTGATTTTTCAGGAGTAGACTGCCAGCCTTTCTTCCCAGGCATCTCTGGCTGAACTCTAACCTCCAACCCTTCACTTAGCAGTCAAGTTCATTAACCATTTGTGCCACTCAGCAACTCCTTCCACAGCTATGTTGCTGCTGTTGGGTGATGACTCATAGCAACCCCACGTGACACAGCAGAGCTGCCCCATAGGGTTTTCTTAGCTATAATCTTTACAGAAGCAGATCGCCAGGTCTTTCTCCCATGGAGCCACTCAGTGGTTTTAAACTGCCAACTTTTTGATTAACAACTGAGTGCTTCACGTTTGTGCCACCAGGGCTCCTTTCCACAACTATAATCTCATTTTAATCCCAACAGCCTTGTGAGATAGGGACAGAATCTGTTTTACAGCTGTGCAAACAAACGTCTGAGATGTTAAGTAACTTTTCAAGATTTCCATAACTGGCAACAGATTCTTCACAGCATTTATCATTACCTGGCATTATTTATTTTACACACTTGATTATTTGTTTGCTTATCATCCGTCTCCTCCCCCTAGAATATACGCTCCATGAGAACAGATACTTTGCCTATTTTGTTCACTGCTGTATCCTCTGGAACAATGGCTGGACACAGTAGGTGTTCAATAAATATTTGCTAAATGAGTGAACAAATGAATGAATGAAGAGTTGGAGCCAGGATTCACATTCAGATCTGTCTGAGTCCAGGGCTCTCTGTACAATGCTCCTAGGTCCTATCCAGAAATCAGCGTTGCTATACAGATCACCAGTCCCATAATCCAGATCCACAGTGAAAGGCAGACCCACACCAGGATCATTCAGAGAAAACAAAATGAAAGAAACAATTAAAAAACTGGAAAATGACATGCTTCTAGAATCACTACTGGTTATGGATGAAAACCTCTCAGATGAACTGTCATCATTTACTTCTCCTCCATACACGCCTAGTCATCCAGATCCAAAATGCATATTAAATGTCAGCCTGCTTCTGACATTCACATATCTGAGTCCATCCAGGGCATGCCAAGGGAGTCCAGGTAAACATGGCATGCAGCCAAAGGTCCCTTACAGAGGCTGAAGCAAACCTGATTGCCTTCCTTGTTGTATAAGGTGTCATCCACTGTCTCAGGAAGGATTTCTCCTATTTCAGCATGGTGGAAATAAGAATATAACCAGAAGGGACTTGTACATGTCTTCCTGGAATAAGCAGACATTCTTGGAAAAGTTCCCCGGGACAATGACCTCATAAGATTTCTGATACCCTCTCCCAGTCTTTCCATTCAGTCACAGAAGGTTCTGGGACAGGTACTCATCCCACCAGATAAAAGGCCATCCAGAAGCATAGGGAGCCCTCAAGGGTATGATCAAGAGAGTAGGTCTCTGCTATACAAACCATGGAACACACTTTAAGCATGCAGACACGTGTTTGCTTATCTGTCCACAAATGGGCCTTGGCAGTTACATCCATCATTATAAAGGAGTTACACATGATAGCAAACATAATTTTATTCACTAATAAAAATGCCAGCATGTGCTGTGCCCAGCTGCTTTTAGCTCTGAAGAACAGGCTCTCTACTACATTATTCCTGCGCTTGGGCATATTAGATCTAGTAACTGTGAGCGCAAGAAGGGTGGTGGGGGTGGGGATCCTTTATCCATTACTGGTGCAATTGTAAAATGGTATTGCCATTGTGGAAAATAGCTTGGTGGTTCCCCAGAAAGTTAAACACAGAATTACCGTATGACCCAGCAATTCCACTCCTAGGTAAATACCCAAAAGAACTGAAAGCAAGGACTCAAACAGAAACCTGTACACCAATACTCTTTGCAACACTATTCACAATAACCAAAATGTAGAAACAACCCAAATGTCCATCAACGGATAAGTGGATAAACAAAACGTGGTATATACATATAATGGAATATTACTCAGCCAAAAAGATAAGTGAAATCCTGATACATATTACCAACATGGATGAACCCTGAAAGCATTATGCTAAGTGAAATAAGTCAGTCACAAAGGGACAACCATTGTATCTCACTTATATGAAATACCTAGAATAGGCAAATGCATAAAGATAGAAAGTAAATTAGTGGTTAGCAAAGGCTGGGAGGGAGGTGGAAAGGGGAAGTCATTGCTTGGGGCGGGGGCACTGAGTTTCTGTTAAGAGTGATTGAAAAAATTGGACATGGATAGTGGTGATGGTTGCACAACATGATGAATGTCACCGAACTGGACATGTAAAAATGTTGAAATGCAAAATATTTTGTTATATATATATATTTTACCACAATTACAAAAGAAAGAAAAGGCAGGGGTGGTGTTCCTCTTCATCTGGCCAAGTGATGCAGGTCTGAAGTGCCCTGAGCCAGAGGAAGATGCCAGAACCAAGGTCTTCTCACCCCTGGTGTAGTCTCATCACAAAGAGATTCCCCTCCCTTCTGCTCTTCCTTTTCCAATGAACACAATCCTCCTACACAAGTTTGCATGACTGAAATGAAACCAGGTTATGCCTAAAGGAAACAAGGATGGAAGCAATGAAGAATCTACCTCAAAAATGTAATGCCCTAGGATGTAAATGTCTCTTAGAATTCATGTCTGGTTTAAGGAGCCTAGAATCTTCACAACTCAACCCCTCAACATCAGCCTTTAGAACAGAGAAACCCAAGTGGGGAAATATAAGTGTGCTCAAAAGGCCTGAGTCTGATCAACTGGTTGGCTGACTCACTCTCTGTTTAACAATAATTTATCATTTACTGAGGGTTTGCTATGTGAAAGGCAGTATACTAGAAGTTGGGGAGACAGCCTTAAACATGGTCAAAATAGTCTACGGCCAAGTAGAAGAAAAAGACCATGGACACATAACTATAATTATAATAAGTATTATCAAGAAGAAGCTCACGATGCTATGAGATAGGATAACGGGAACCTGGTCTGGTTGGAGAAAGACTTACCTGAGGAAATAACATTTAAGCTGTATTCTACATGACAAGAAGTTATTTAAGAAGGAGCAGCAGGGAGGGGACATGCAGTGGGCCCAAAATGGCTTAAAGGAGCACAGCGCATTTCAGGATGAGGCCAGTGTGACTGAGGCAGAGAAGCTGAGGGGAGAGCGACATAAAACGAGGCTACTGAAGTTGGCAGGGTCAGATCCATCGGAGCCTGCTGGTCATGCTAGGGTTCTGTCTGCATTTAAAAGGCAGTAAGAAGCTATTAAATGGTTTTAACTAGGGAGTGACATGACCAGATTTTGTTTGGAAACATCACTCTAGCTGTGGTATGGAGAAGAGTTAGAGCTGGGCTGGAGCAGGTAAGAGGAGATTAGTCAGGAGGCCACTACAGGAGTGCAGGTGAGAGATGGTGGTGGAAGCAGAAGGCAAAGGTTGGACGGAGCCTGGAGACAACAAGCAGGTAATGTCAGCAGGGCTTGGTGATGGACTGGATATGGGAAGTGAGAGAACAGCAAGTGTCAAGGCTAAGACTCTCAGGTTTACGGTTTGCAAAGGCAGCAGTGCCCATTTTTGAGAAAAAAGAAAAGACTCTCCACCTCTAATCTTTTGGCTGATACAAGCAACATAGTGAACTGGGTAAGAACTTGAAGTCAGCTGAGGTCCAAGGTGGGCTCTGCCTCTTATTTACCAGGTCAAAAACCAAACCTGTTGCCATCAAGTCGATTCTGATTCATAGTGATGCCATAGGACAGGATACAACTGCCCCATAGAGTTTCCAAGGAGTGGCTGGTAGATTCAAACTGCCAACCTTTTGGTAACCCTGGGCAAATTGTTCAGTCTCCCCATGTCTCTATTTTCTCAACTTTAAAATGGGACTGTGGGTAACAATAAGGTCAACAGTTCGAATCCACCAGCTGCTGGATACTCTACGGGGCAGTTCTATCCTGTCCTACAGGGTCGCTATGAGTCAGAATCAACTAGATGGCAATAGGTTTGGTTGTTTTTTCTTTTTTTTTTTTGGTTTGGTGGGTAACAATACTATTTACCTTGCAAGATCATGTGAAGATTAAATGAGAATGCATATACAGTGTTAGAGCACAGCCTGGCGTTTGTAGGGCTCAAAAGATATTAGTTGATGTTATTACAGGTGCTGTAACTTGAGCGACCTAAGGAGGCTGACTGGATGAGCTCTATGGGAACTTAAAAGGACCACTCCCCCCACCCCACCCAGTTCTCATTTATAGAGGAGCATACGTGAAATACAAGTAAACCTGAATCCACCATAACTTTGGAAGTGTTAGCAGCATTTTGATATAAAAGCACTGTAACTGACTGCAAGCGACTCCTATACAAATGACTGCCCTGTGTGATTTCTGTCTGTAGAATGGGACTAGCCCCATTTACCCAGGCAGAATTAGTGAGCCAGCTTTCCTGGTGAAAGCCCTCCAGATGGGTAGATCAACCACTTACAGTGCAGAGAGACAGGTCTTGTGGATATACACAAGAAGGTAACTAACTTGTGTGTGTGTTTGGGGGCGGGGGGAGGTGACAGGGAAGGCTTCTTTAAGGAGGTGATTCCAGAGCAGAGCCTTGAAGGAAAAGCAAGAGTTGGGGAAAGGGCACTCCAGGCTGTCGCTGAAGCTGGAGCAAGGCCTATCAGTAAGAAATGTCCTGGGGCCTTATGGCTGGAATGAAGGTATGAGAGGGGAGTGCCTAGAAACAGGGCTGAAGAGATAAACTGGGGCCTTGTAAACTAAGATTGGGCTTTATCCTGAAGGCAAAAGGGAGCACAATATGAACAGATCTGCAGCTGAGAAACAGTATGGAAGATGAATTAGAGGCTGCAGAGTAAGTCAGGAGGCTGTAGCAGAGTGTGTCTTATGTGCTTATGTCTTATGTGCTCGGCACTGTTCTAGCACTAAGTTACCCAGAAGAGGGATGATGGTGGCAGAGACAGAATAGTGGCAGCAGCAATGGAGAGGAGATGGATTGAGAGATACACAAGGAGCAAAACTGAAAGGGCTCGAGGCGACTCACAATGTGGGGGAGAGGAAAATGTTACTCCTTCCTGATCTCTTCTCATCCTAATAACTCACAAGCTGATGCAAACTTCAGCATATACGCCCCACCAAGGCAAGGTCTTTGTCCTTTTCACTGCTATATCCTCAGCATCTACAATACTGACAAGTGGAAAAACAGAATTCAATTAATGTTTGTTGAATATAAATAAATGAGTGGTCTTCAGCCAGACTCTAAAGCAGTCTTGCCCTTTTTTGTGGCAGGATCTCTCTGACAGCCTGGTGAAGTCTAGGAATCCTTCTCAGAATGTTTTTAAGTATGCAAACAAAATACAGAAAACACATTATATTGAAATATAGTTATCAAAATATATTTTTTTAAATTGTGATTTAGTAATATAGGTGCTCCTTTAATAATGTATTCTATAACAAATCTAGTGGCAGATGTAATAATTACCATAATTTCAAAGTGGTGATGAGCCTAAATGGTATTTCAAGATATTTGCAACAACTGAGGACCATCAACTGTAATGTGATATGAAAATATGTATGGTTTTTATTGGTGACCAAGTCACAGGTACTGCTGATACCTGTTGCTGCCTGCTTTCTTAATGGAAGGAAATGTTATACTTCAGTTAGAGGTTAAAGACATAAAGATATGATTTATCCACAGACTCTTGCACATTTGTAGACCTCAGGTTAGGAACTCTTGGTCTAAAGAGAGGGAAAGTGGCTCAAGGGGTAGCAGTAAAAGCCTTTCCCCCACTGAAGATCTGTAGACCATTGGCTGTGTGGGGATGTTTTCTGCTGAGAATCCTGGATCCCCAGGAGTAAGGTGGGGCCGAGGCTTGCTCAGAGGTGACCAATGGCCAAGGGAGGCTGTGCATCTGGTATGGATTCTGTGGGGAGGCCTCCCAGGTGAGCCAGCTGAGCATGAAAGGCCTCCTGGTCAGGGCAGGCCGGATGGCTTCTAGAGGCCACCAAGAGCCTTGCTTGGCTCATCCTGAAGACCTGGGTGTGCCTCAGGGCCCACCTAGCACCTGGTTTCCTGGCAATGCCTTGGGGTTGTCAGGCTGTGGGCACAGTTGGAAAAGAGTGACAAGAGAGGACTATATTAACCTTTCTGGCTGTGCCTACCTACCACTATGGATCTTACTCTCAATTTCAGGCAAGGTGCCCCAGGAGCAGAGAGAATCTCAGCTCTGGTTACGAAGAGGATCTGACTTCAGAGACAGGTACAAGGCTCAGGACACAAAACGCTGCATATTTCTCAGTATGCCCGAGAACATGGATCTTGAACTGCCCCCCACCCTCTGCCTCCTAAAAGAATGATACTGCAATCGGAAGAGAAAGGTAACTCTCCCTCACTCTGGAAACTAGGGTCCTTTCAGGAGGACCAGCTAAACACCACCAGATCTGAAACCAGTTGCTTTTCTCTGCTGTCAGACCCTGAGGGTCCCAAAGACCCCCACACAGATGCATGCCTTCTGTCTCCCAGACCAAATATTTAGGCAACACTTGGGTGAATTTTTTCTAAGAAAAACATCTAAGACATGTATAAAAGATGTTTTCCTAGAATCTGTTTTCACACTTCTCAATGAAGTGTTAAGATGAAATATATATCGCTGATAAGTTACTTTGAAGATATTTCAAATGCTGTCCCCCAAAAATCACATACAACATCATTACCCCAATGCTCTACCCTAGAAAAGAGGGTTTCCTGACGAAGGCTTTCAGGCTGCAAAAGACCAGTCCGAAACCCACTGAAAAAAGATGTTTTCAGTGCCAGCAATAGCAGAGGAGGCTCCTGAGCTATTAAATAGAAGAGAATTCTTCAAATGACAATAATAAGGATTAATTCACATCACCTCCTACCTCTTGCAGTATGTGCGCAGGAGGTGACCAAAATAAGACGTGGAAGATAAAGCAGAGAGAAAAGAGAAAAAAATTGTCACCGCTCCCTGTAATGCAACTTGAAAGAGGGCAAAATTCTGGGTCAAGTTTTGTCACATCTTCCAGCTTTGTGACCTTGGGCAAATTTCTCAAGCTCTCTGATCCTTGGATTCCTAATCTATACAATGAAGCTAATGATGCTGACTTCACAGGCTCCCCACAAGGATTAAATGAGGTAACATGTATAAAAGTACTTCCCAAGTCATAAATGGTTTTACAGATGTAAGGCAATACTATACTATGTAACATAAAGTGGGGGAGGATCCCAGAATCTCCAACCCACAACAATTCTGCAGGCACTGGAGATAGTGATGCTTGAGGGAAAGAGAGAGAATGACTCAGACCTGTCAATGAACAAACTGAAGCATCAGTTCAATTCTGAGCTCCCTTAACAAGAAGAGGTAGAAGGAAGATATGAGCTTGAATTTCCAACCATCACCACCACCACCACCATGGACTCCAGATCATGACGCTGATGCAGACAATCACTTTCCAAAGGCCTTTCACAGACTGAGGACAAACAGCTAATGCCATGGATGCTACCAAAGGACACTCTCCTCTAACCAGTGCAGAGAAAGGTAGTTTCTTATCCCATGCATTTCATGGTCCTTTAACTATCTATGGCTGGAAAACTTTGATTTCTGTTTAATCTGTGCTTTAGTACCTACTGTCTAGTACTCATCTTGTACCTCCAACATAGGAACAGCCAAAATCAACATGAGAAGTGGGGGCAGGAGTCCCCTTCCCCAGCCTGAAACGAATGTCATTGCCTTGTTTCCTGAGCAGCATGAGAGGGTGTTTCCCTGTGGCTACTGTCATCAAGGACCACTCGCTTCAGTGCTCTCTGGGATTTCCACTCTGCCAGGAAAGTGGATCTTCAATCCATCCCACCCTCACCACACCTGGAGGACCCAAAAGCACCAGCAGTGAAGCAATCTGTGGAGGTCATCAATGGAGAAGGCCTCGGGACTCACCAAGTTTGGTCCTAACCATCACCTTCCTGGAGCCTCCATGCATGGCCTCCCAGGTGTCAGAGGGCATCACAGGACTGCCATCAATTATGTCCCCAAACCAAAAACCCACTGCCGTCAAGTCGATTCCAACTCATAGCAACCCCATAGGGTTTCCAAGGCTGTAAATCTCTACGGAAGCAGACTGCCACGTCTTTCTCCCACGGAGCTGCTGGTGGTTTCGAACCACCAACCTTTCAGTTAGCAGTCGATCGCTTTACCACTGCATCACCAGGGCTCACTCACCCCAAACAGCACAGTAACCCAATAAAAAAGAGATTTCATTGGTGAAGGGATTTTCCTGGGAATCATAAATGATCTAAAAAATAAATCAAATTTGACTCTAATTGCTTTTCAACAAGATAAACAGACTGGACAAACCTGACAGTCTTCTCAGCGTGAAGCCCCTAACCATCAATGTACATACTCCTAACATAATTGATATAATCCAATTATAATAGAACATCATTTGCCCTGAATGACCGGATACTAGTGAGACTGGTTGATCAAGGTGATAAGAAAGCACGAGAAGGGTTGTGTTAGATATGTAATCACAAGACTACTAGCAATAGGAAACCAAAAAAACTAAACCTGTTGCTGTCCAGTCGATTATGACTCACAGAAACCCCGTAGGACACAGCAGAACTGCCCCATAGGGTTTCCAAGGCTGTACTCATTATGGAAGCAAACTACCACATCTTTCTCTTACAGAGCGGCTGGTGCATTCAAACTTTTCAGTTAGCAGTCAATCACTTAACCACTGCACCACCAGGGCTCCTTGCAAAGAGGGATGTAAACACTTGAGCAAGGCTGGAGGATTCAAAACCTCAGATGCAAACAAAAGTACTTGTGATGAGATATTATTATTGTTTAAATAATTTATAACTTTGTTCATATGAGTCTGAAACACTCTAGCGTCTTACCTTTTTCCCCACCCCACGAAAAACAACTGCTTTTATAAAGCCATTTTTGAAAACACAGAGTTTCTTAGGATGGACTTGCTGCTCTAGAGGTGAAGGGGCAGTACCTTAAAGGAATACTTGCGACTTATGCGATCCTCAGGGGCCACAGGCGAGACCACATAGCTGGGCAGAGGGATGCTCCCAAGGACCACTTCTTCTCGGCTGTCTTTGAATGGAAAAACACGTCAGAACAACCTTCTGTGGCACCTTCCCTGGGCTGGTCCATCCCGCTGCCCTAGTTCAGGGCTCCTTATCTCTTCCCAGGACTAGTGCAATCACCTCTTAACTGATTGCTCACTCAGATGTTCCCTGGGGACCTTTTTGCTAATGCTGGAACTACAAAGGTGAATCAGACACATCAGGCGTGTAAACACACACAACTGCACCTGCTAAGTCCTGAAATAGAGCCGTGTACCAAGTGCTGCGAGGACACAGAGGCAGGAGTGGTACACAGTCTGGGGAAGCTGCGAAAGCTTCAAGGGTGATGTTTAAGCTGTGTTTTAAAGGATAGGGAAAGGCATTCCAGGTGGAGCAAACCTCATAGGCAAAGTTACAGCATGAGTGAAAAATTCTAGATTCTGCTTCTATTCCCTCCTTCCTATGAACCACTTTTATTACCAGAGGTAATTTCCTAAGGACAGAGTTGGTCCCGTTGCTCTCCTACTCAAAGGCACTTGCTGATTCCTCACTGGATCCAGAAGGAGACTCAACTTCCACTGCCTGGCTGTATTTTGGCCCTTATCCACCTCCTGAGCCTTATATCCCAGTACGTCCTTCATGCAAGACTCACTATGGCCACTATGGAATGACCTCCTCCTGCTTCTAGAACTTTCCTCAAGCTGTTTCCTCTGCTGATAATGCCCATCTTGCCCTGACACAGGCCAAAGCTCTACCCATCCTTAAAAGCCCAACTCAGATCCATCCTACCTCCTCCAAGAAGCCTCCTCAGATTCTCTAATATGGAATTGACTTCTCACTCCCCTGAACTGCCTAAGCACTTTAGATGTCTTTTAAAGCACCTACCACAGCCTAGCTTTGTCTTAAAAGTAAGCTATCTCTTCCTTCATATTTTGAGCCTTACTTCCTTCTCACCATTGCGCAGCCCCTAAATTTTATGTAGGGGCTCCATAAATGCTCGTATGGCCAATTTAATTCAGCAGTTTCCCATCCGATATCATAGAGGATAAATCCAGATAATGGGTTACAAAATATAATGATTTACTCATACTTCCCACCTCTTCAACCAAAAGAGCCCCAAAAGTGTGCCCATGTCCCAAATGGAACAGTAGCTAGAATGAGTCTGGATCTTGAGATCTTAAGTAGGAGGCAACCAGATTCTACTTATTTTAACCCAACAGATGGACCTTCCTATCCAGAAATGGTAAAAGTGAAGTCACCAACTATCCACATGATATGTAAAAGTGAACACTTTAGCAGGATAATAGATTACCAATTAGCTCGGGTCACTGATACACTCACTGGCTTTGAGAAGACCATCATCTAAATCACCTTACCACCCCCTCCAGCACAAAAAGTCTTTAATGGCTCGAGCCTTGGCTCACCTTTATAATAAAACAAGCAGTAATCAGCAAGCACAAACCACCTCCTCTTCCACAGCCTCATCCCAGAGCTGTCCTGCAAAGCAAAGAAAACTAATCAGGGCAACATCTGGGCATACTGCCACTTCCCCCCTCACATACAACCTGATTCTAGAACCACGTCTTGCCCATATTCATTCTTTCTTACAATAAATCAATGAATATTTTATTGAATAGCTGTTTCTTGAATGGGATATTAAAATCTAGATTCAATGAAGATTTATCCCCAGGGAGCAGTGGTTTTTTGGGTTTCTTTTTTCTTCCTTATCTCCTGGAAACATATTAATATATTATATAAGCCCCCCTCTTTTAAAGGAAAAATGTGAATTCAGAAATATAGATCTCTCATTAAGAAAGGATTCACCTTTTAACAAAATGGAATTTTTTTTTTAGGTGCTATGCTATAAAATATCTCCACTTATGCTGATTAGAAAATTGAATTTACATGGTATTGAACAAAGTGTCTAAGTTAGCTAATTAACTGAGGTAAAGTTCTCATTTGACTAAGCTCAGTTCTCTATCACAGGGGACTGATTTTGCCGTGGTATCTTCCTTCCATTCAGTGTGAAGAGATTTGGATTCTCCTGCTACCAAACTGCCTCATAACAAGAATCTATCTTTACTTACCTGAAGTGTAAATCTTTACATTTACGAGACATATTTTTAGAACAATGGGAAAAGTAAAAACAAAACAACAAAAAAACATCGCCAGGGTAGGAAAACAGCAATGTTTTAGGGTCAGTTTTCTCCCAAAGCTAGGAGAACCTCAGAGCAGCTTTCAGCTTTACAGGTGGCTGTTAAAGTGTACTGTCTTCCTTTCTGCAGAAGTTTATGACAGGTTTAAATTTAAAACAAAAACAAAAGTCACCTGACAGCTTCTAAACCTAAACACAACGTGAGGTTTATTCATGCTTTGCTTACAAATTGCTGAAAACTAATTTAACTTAGTGAACTCGTGCATTTATCGGTTTTACCTTCTGCCAAGTGACCAGATAATCTCTACGGTCTTGCTACATATTTGCTTTGCTTGGAAAATTCTTACCCATCCTTCCATAGTTGGTTCACATGTCACTTTCTCTGCAAAGCCATTCTGGACGCCCCCAAGCACAGCTAAATTCTCTCTGCTGTGTGTCCCTAGCACTCTACACAGACTTCTGTTACAGTTACAGCACACCCCCTTGGTCAAGAGGGTGGGAATTGGGAACAAAAATTAATAAACCTTTACAATCCTTCCCCTCTCCCTCCCACATTTCAAAGGAGCATCCTTTGCTTATCTGAGGGGTAGGGATGCAAATACAAGAAGTCAGAGGGTTAAACTGCTCAGTGTAAGAAAAGAGATGGGCAGCCTCCAGAGGGAACAGAGCTGTGAGGGAAGAGGGCATAAGCAAGGGAGGGTGATACCAAAGGAGTATCTGGCAGAAGAGGCTGGAGAGCTGTGGGAGTTGCCATGGGGAGAAGAAGTGGAGGAGAAAGATTTCAAAGGGACTTTTAGGAATTCTTCTGTGTGATATGCAATGCAATGCCCTCCTCTATCTTTCCACAAAGACTTTAGTAAAATTTACATCATTTGTCATTGCTCTTGGAGTTTGACTTTTGTTTTTTAATGGATGAGATGATATGATATGACATGATATGAGGGAGACCGGGCTGGGTGATAGGAGATGTGAGAAGTGTTTCTATCTGTTTCCCTTAGACGATGAGTTCCTTGAGAACAGGAATCACATTTTATTCATCTCTTTATACCTGTAGTCCAAACACTGGGAACATGGCAGGTACCTGATGAAAATTTGAGTGAGTGAGTGAACAGCAAGGAGGGAAAGAAGGAGATGAAAGAGACATGGTCTCTGGTGCTGGGAGCTCATAGCCTAGCCATCACCAGAGGACCAGAGACAGATCAATTGGTGGTGAGGACAGAAATGAATAACGGCATCAGGGAGACAGAGCTGACAGGACTTACTGACCGAATGGGTGTGGGAGATAAAGGAGCTGCTAACAGTGCTGAGGTTTTTAAACTGAGTGGGAGAACAGTGGTACCATTAACAAAGATCCGGAAAAAGCAGGTTAGGGGAAAGAGAGAGGTAAGGAGTAGGGAGACAATAAGCTGAGTTTGACTGATTTGGAATCTGACATACTAGGGCGTTAGATATGAGTGGTAGGCTAGGGAGAGAGGAAAGGATGTGATTTTTCAGCTAAATGATAACAAAGGCTCTTAACATCAGCAAGACAAGTGCTGGCAGAGTATTGGCGGGAAGACTGGACACATGCTGACCCACCACACTATGGCCTGGGTCCCAGGTGGTCAAGTGGGTTTTGGGAGGGAAGCTGCCGCCATTGAGCAGACAGTCCACTCATAAAAATGAAAAGAAAATTGCTCAGCACAGTGAGCACAATCCACCTGCCTCAGAGAAACTAGGAACAAAGCTATATGACAGTTCCCAGGCCCCTAGGCCAGGGTAAGGAAATAAATCAGCAACAGCAATCTCCCCCACCACCCTCACTCCTCAATCTTCTCACCTGTTTGTGCAGCCAGCCCCTTACAACCGCTGGAACATTGAGGTTCCTCCGAATGGCCTGGTCCCTCTTCCCAAAGCTGTGGACTTTATTGCTGGACTTTACAATCTAGGAAAAAGCAGACCTGAACTCTAGAGATTTTGTGAAGCACAAACAAGAGTACTTCTATGTTACAACAGCTGTGGAGTCTCTCTACCCTACTCTAAGAAGCAACACCCTTTGATATGAAGAACAGTAACAAGGCAGGGAGCAGGTATACACATGGTCACAAAATTCTAATTAACAAGTGAGATCAAGATCTAGTAAGCTCCCGTCCAGGTCATAAGAGGAAAAAAATTTAAAGGGGTTTTTCAATCAACTTTCACCAGTAGCTGTTGGCTCTAATATTTCCTGCGTAGTTCTGGAGCCAAATCTACTTATGATCACAAATTTCCCCAATTTCCAGACATTCCTTCTAAGAAGTTAACCCCCATCCCCCACCCCCAACCTAGTTTCAGTCCTTCTATCTTAGCACTCTCCCCTTTTCCACAATGTGGTTCTTTTCTCTTTCCCTGGGTCAGTGCTCCCACGCCCTGGACACAGAAACCTCTAAGCTCTTCTCAAGGGCGCCATTCCTCGGGCCCCTCTGTCTCCAGATCTCACCAGGCTGTCTCTAAAATACATCCACACTGAACAAAGATGTGGCCCTCCCAGCAGATGCCAGGAAAATGAAGAATGTGTCAAAGGATCTACCTGTTAGTCTTGGATCTGCCAACAATCACCTGTTCTCTTGGACAAATGGCATGACTACTCTCAGCCTCAATTTACTGATCTGTCACTTGGGGAGAACACTGCTTATGTGTCCCCCTCACTTAACTATTGTGATGATCAAATGAGTTTCTGGTCGTAAAAGGGCTTTGGAAAAATACAAAAGCAGGGAAGGAAAGAACGAGTGGCCAGGAGCTCACCTTGGGTCCAGGCCTGGTCTCTAAGGTGGAAGTGGTTCCAGCTGTGGATGTTTCACTGACCATGCTGGACGGTCTTTGGTTTCTCTCTTGCTTTGACATATGTAGATTTGGCCTGTGGGGAGACATAAGAAAATCCAGGAAGTAAGTGCCAAGCTTCAGAGAGGAAAGTGGAGTCTGAGATTTATTCCAGTTTAGAACTGGTTGCTGCGTCCTAAGGAAACCCAGGTCTGATCTTGAGAAGACTGACTGCCTGACTCCAGACTGACTCCAGAAGGCCTGCCCACCAAGGAATCAAGAGGATCACAGATGGGCATGTCTCCACAGCCAGATGCCCCACAAAGGGGCCAAGATAGTAATCTCTTTCTGTTGTCCTCAGGTCCCCACACTCCTCTCAACTCCAGTGTCTGTGGTGACTGCCCAGTCGAATGGGCACACACACTCACACTGCCTTTCACAGCAACAGCAATCAACACCACTCATACACACACACACACACACACACTCCTCCATCTCCCTGGCTCCCAAAAGAAGCTGTTTATAATTAGTTACAAGAGATCACTTGCGCACACCCCCATAATACACACTGAGAACTGCTTACATAAACGCTAGTGGGGCTTGCCTCCCGAAATAGACTAGGCAACAAAGAGTCTTATTCTGGGAACACTCCATTTGCCCCAAAATAAAGCCATCAGAGATATTAAATATTAACCCCTTGTGCCACGCCTGGAGAGTGGGCAGTCATGAGGCGTGCCCTGGGCCCCAGGGAGGATCCCCTCTGCTTCCCCATCAGCATCCCAGAGACATGGTGCTTCCACTGAGAAGCTGACCCCAGAGGGCCAGCACTCTGGGGACATCTCGGTACAGTGCTCAAGAGACACACAGTAGACGAGCCCTCTCACCTGCCTCCACAAAGCCCCAGCATTTGTACCGGAGTCTTTCAAAGCAGCAGCAGCAAATGCCTCCACACAAATCCAATACCTATCCTTGAAAGCTCGATGCCTGATTCCTAGACCCTGCCAACTCCAAGGTCAGGAAGCCTTCCTCAAAGCAGAAGTCCCAGAGTTCTCTGGCTGAGTTTTTGTCCACTACTCTGACAGGCAACAGGATCCAGGCAGCTGGAGATTGGACAAACTGCAGCAAACCGAGGTTCTCTGCTTGAAGACTGGAGAGTATCTGATTCTGAGGCCTGAGCAAGGATCTTCAGGAGCTGCAGATGGAGGATCCAGGCGGGACACAGCTCAGGAAAAAGCACCCTGGTGTCCTCTGACCACGTTCCCTTTTAGAGAGGTGCTATGGGTGGAATCATAGTTTCCACCTTGGAGATATGCTGCTTCCTTCAAAAACCACTGCTGCTTAGAGGACAAGTGATCCTTTCTGGACCCCGAGACAGAGCCCCCGACACCCTGCACCCTAGAGAAGCTCTTTGCAGAAGCAGCCAGGACCACCGTGCTCGCTGAGCTGTGCCAGCAACAGGCACCAGCTCTCCAGGGGGCCGGCACTGCTGGGTGCTTGGCGGCTGAAGGTGCGAGCCCCACCAGGCAGAAAGATCAGTGGCTCCTTATCAGCACAGGCACTCACCCCAGATTCCCCGCCCCCGGCCTCCATCCCAGCCAGACTTTTGTTACTGCTCCCCACTCGGAGAATGTCACCAAGCTCTGCCCGCTCACTGTTGGCAGAGGCTGTGTGCAGTGGATAGATAATCGCCATCTGGGGGTGGGAAGGGGATCTGAGCGGCTGCATTGTCCACCCCCTGCCTCCAGGCAAAACTATGCCCAAAACATCTTCCTGGAACCTGACCTTGCCTGACTTTCAAGATTTCTAGAGGTTGAGACAAGGAAGAAGAATTCTCAGGTTGCCTGTTAGATAGAATTCAAGACATGATGTCCAACAATAAAAAGAGCTTGTTTGGAAGTTTAATCCTCTCCCATTTAAGACACTAACAGACACTCATTATAGAATATTTGAGAAATACAAGAAAAATGCTGAAAGGACAGAAAAAACTACCCATAGTCTTGCTATCCAAAGGAAAACCATGTTTAACCATTTGTATATTTATTTCCATTCTTTTTAATACGCCTGGCCTTTTTCTGGTAGGGGCAGGAGGGGACAAGGAGTGCTTTCTTGTTTTTACATAATTGTGATCATATCATACTGTGTTTACAATTTTGCATCTTGATTTTTTAAGAAAATTATTGTAGTGTATTTCCCCCATTATTCTAAATTCATCCATATCGTTTTAAATGACATCATATTCGATCAACTAGACATGCCATTCCCCTACCCCTCCTGTCCTGTAGGACACTGGCCCAGAAATTCCAAGACAGATGGCCATTTTTGCCATTTCTGCAGCTTACAATCTTAAGCTCTAACTTTAATCATCCCTACTGCATTCTAACGCCATTTCTCCTCCCCACATCAGCTTCTGGGATTCTGTCTGGCAAGAGAGCTCCTCCCAGTCAATAGTGTAGGAAGATGACTGCCCTGCAGGCCTGGATGGTTGAGGAAGGAGAGTATCATCACTACCTAGGGAGCCAGCTGTGAACAGATTTCAGTTGGAAAAGGACTGGTTGTGGCCCCAACACTAGACATGAGTGAGGGCCAGTGTGGGTGGGGGGTAAGAGGAGGAGGAGGAAACACATGCAGACAACTCCACCCCTCTTGTACTGCAGAGACCTCACTCACCACAGCAGAGAAAGCTGGCTTTTAAGGAGATGTGACTGAAGTCCAAAACTAAATCTGCCCCAGGGAAGGGACTGTGTTGTGGCTACAAACAAGGAACGGTCTTCACCATCAGACCAGGAGCTCCCCATGGACAGGGACAACTCCCAACTCAAGCAACAGACTCAACCATTACCTGGCAGTCCCTAACCTGACTCTCAGAAAGAACAAGGCACACATGGCTACCCACAGGGCTACGTAACAGCACCTGCCTTCAGAGGACGCTCCTTTGAATCTCCCCAATGTGACTAAAGCTCTCTTAGTTCCTTCCAACGGTGAGTGTCACTTTTGGACATAACTAAAAGTTATTCAGCATTACAACTAATTAAAAAAAAAAAAAAAAGTGGGTGGTCATGCTTGGGAACACCATTTAGTATCCAAAAATGGGGATATGAAAAGAGTCTCAAAAACAATTTACTCAGCTGGCTGAAAAACTGGCTCTGATGGAAATTCCTAGAGGTGTTTACCTCAACATTTTGAGTAATGGGAATATCAGTGGAGCGTGTGTGTAGCCTCCTGAAGCAACAACACTGAAAGAGACATCATTCACCAGGATGTGTGCTTTCTGGTACATTTGCTTCAACCAGTTACATCGTACTGGCATATTCTCCACTTAGGAGCCTGGTGCAGCAGACACTGATTTGTCCTCAGCTCTTCAGACTGAGTGCATTCTCCTGACAGACTTCACCCAAGAGCAGTCCCCCTCCCCAGAGAAAAGCCTGTGCCCCAGAGCTGAGCAACTGTGAAAGATGATTCAGTTCCCAACAGCATGCCCTCAGCCACACGAGTCACACAGATCCCTGGAGAGAAGACCAAAAAACGCACACACTCTATGGAGAGGCCAACTCCTGGTGTCCTTAAATAAAATCTATTAACTTAAAAGCCTGTTTGCCAGGTTTCTGTTATCTGGATTCCCAAAGTACAGTGAGATGATTTGAACAAAGACCTCTCTTTCCCCGACTTGGGCTACATGAATGCTGATTATTTTGCTGGAGGGGTGTGGGCTGAAGTTCAAAACAGTGAGCTACAGCAGTTAACTCAACTGCCTCCCAACTGAAAAGAACAAAAGAAGTTAGGACTAGACAAAAATCAGTCTGGAGAAACCCAGTAGGAAAGTGACTCAATGGCTCAAGTAGAGCTTGACTCTATTCTGAACTTTGTTAAGTATGTGTTAGATGAGCCTGAGCAGGGAGTCACTTTCTCTGTCCGTCAACTTCCCCATCTAGTAAAGAAACTGCATCTGCTTCCTGCCAATCCAGGATCAAATGTGTATAACACTGACCGATGTAGTAAGAAAGGGAGGTTGTAATTTCAGCAGTCACATTTTCTGTTGGTTATGACTTTAGGTGAGGTTTTGCTTAATGGGATCCTGAGCTACCTCTCAATCACCAGTGTGAACTGGAGCAGACTGAAGTGGGATCACAGGAAGAGCTTTCCCTGCCCAATCGCTGTCGCAATAGGTAGGTCACTAAATCAAGCATCACCAACCCTTAGGCACAAGTACCCCTCACTGATCATCACAAGCTCAGGCAAGCAGAGACTGGGGCTGTAATTAACAAGTGCCTGTGTGCCAAACACTTTACCTGTATGATCTCACTTAACCCTGCAAAGCTGGTTTTACCATCTCCATTTTATAGATGAGAAAACTAAGGATCAGACAGATCAATAATTTGCCCCAGGCAGGAGCAGGACTCCAAAATCTGGGTTTTGCCGCAGAGAAACCATCCCACGAGAAATCCCAAGGTCTGGCAGAAGCAGAATTTTGCTCTTCTCAGCCCCAGGACCAACCCCCAACCAAGAGGATCCTAAGGTGATTAAAAAAAAAAAAAAAAAGCAAAAGCCCAGAATAAATGGGTCTAAGCTCTATAATTTACTCATCTAAAAGTCAGTTTTCTTTTTTGCAAAATGGGGTTAAAACCACCTTCTCATCTCACAAGGTGGACTAAAATGAGTACTTTGAAAACCTTGAAACATGGCACTAAATTAAAAGCATTATTTGATACTATTACCAATGGAGACTTGGGAATTTAAATCCCAATTATATTTTATCTTTATTTCAAGACACTTCTCTCCAGAAAGCTCAAGGTGTCAAACAATTAACTTCTAAACAACAATCATTTCCTATAAACATTCCCATTAAGGCCTGATCTGGGGCTTCTTTAAAGTGTAAGTAGCCCTGTGGCTGGGGGATCCAGCTCCAATTCTTTCTCCAGGAGAGCAATGATTTTAACAGTCAACAAGGATATGAAGGGGAGGTTAGAAAGTTATGCGGAAACAAGAGTCTCTTACTGAGAGGACACCATTAAAGGACACCCATGTCCCATCAATTCTTGTAAAAGTAGGCTTCCAAGTTCATGCTCTGTCTGCAAGGATTCTACACTGAGAGCTCAGCTGCAATTATTATTATTTATTGTGCTTGAAGTGAAAGTTTACAATTCAAGTTAGTTTCTCATACAAAAACTTATATACACATTGCTATGCGACCCTAGTTGCTTTCCCTCTAATGTGACAGCACACTCCTCCTTTCCACCCCAGATTTCCCATGTCCATTCAACCAGCTCCTGTCCCTTTCTGCCTTCTCATCTCGCCTCCAGACAGGAGCTGCCCATTCAGTCTCATGTATCTACTTGAGCTAAGCAGCAGACTTTTCACGAGTATCATTTTATGTCCCATAGTCCAGTCTAATCTTTGTCTGAAGAGTTCGCCTCAGGAATGGTTTTAGTTTTGGGCTAACAGAGAGTCCAGGGGGCCATGTCTTCCGGGGTCCCTCCAGTCTCAGTCAAACCATGAAGTCTGGTCTTTTTACTGGAATTTGAGTTCTACACCCCGCTTTCTCCTGCTCCATCAGGGACTCTCTGTTGTGTTCCCTGTCAGGGTGCTCATTGGTGGTAGCCAGGCACCATCTAGTTCTTCTGGTCTCAGGCTGATGGAGTCTCTGGTTTATGTGGCCCTTTCTGTCTCTTGGGCTAATACTTTCCTTGTGTCTTTGGTGTTCTTCATTCTCCTTTGCTCCAGGTGGGTTGGGACAATTGATGCATCTTAGATGGACACTCGCTAGCTTTTAAGACCCCAGATGCCACTCACCAAAGTGGGATGCAGAACATTTCCTTAATAAACTTTGTTATGCCAGTTGACCTAGATGTCCCCTGAAACCATGGTCCCCAGACCCTCGCCCCTGCTATTCTGTCCTTCAAAGCATTTGGTTGTATTCAGGAAACTTCTTAGCTTCTGGTTTATGGTTCAGTCCAGTTGTGCTGACTTCCCCTGTAGCGTGTGTTGTCCTTCCTTTCACCTACTTCTTGTCTACTATCTAGTTAATCAATACCCCTCTCCCTCTCTCCCTACCCTCACAACCATCAGAGAATGTTTTCTTCTGTGTTTAAACCTTTTCTTGAGTTCTTATAATAGTGGTCTTATGCAATGTTTGTCCTTTTGTGACTAATTTCACTCAGCATAATGCCTTCCAGATTCCTCCATGTTACGAGATGTTTCACAGATTCATCGTTGTTATCATTGCATAGTATTCCATTGTGTGAACATACCATAATTTATTTATCCATTTGTCTGTTGATGGGCACCTAGCTTGTTTCCATCTTCTTGCTATGGTGAACAGTGCTGCAATGAGCATGGGCGTGCATATATCTATTCGTGTGACAGCTCTTATTTCTCTAGGATATATTCCAAGGGGTGGGATTGCTGGATCATATGGTATTTCTGTTTCTAGCTTTTTAAGGAAGCGCCAAATCGATTTCCTAAGTGGTTGTACCATTTTACATTCCCACCAACAGTGTATAAGTGTTCCAGTCTCTCTACAACCTCTTCAACATTTATTATTTTCTGTTTTTTAGGTTAATGCTATCAGCTGCAATTATTGAGATGAGAGGAGGGACAGTAAGGGCATAACTGCAAACACCAGTGAATTTCTCAAGGGGCTTACACCCACTACCTAAGGGGTTTGGAAAAAGCAATGCACAATGAGAGGCAGGAAAAAAAGAAAATTCTTGTCCCAAACAGGCAGACACCTCCACACCTCCTCTTCCCAGAAAAAGAGAGAAACACATAAACAGACTGCCAACGCCCACTGTAAACTCCCAACACCCTGGGGGAGGCTGTCTGACACGGGTTTTCATTCAGCAACTGTAGCCTCATTACTCAACTATGGCTTTCTGTGTTCTTTCCCCCTCAACTCCTCTCTCAAGCACAAGCTCCAGCTCTCCACCCCACACCACCCTGGGAGCTGGAAACCAGCCCAAACAGCACCCCCGATGTGGCATGAAAAAGAACCCAGTAAGTCTTCAGCAGTCACAGGCTTTCACCTCATCGAAATCCCAGCACTGCCCTGCCACTCAGCATGAGTTCATGTTCTGCTGTACAACCCTGGGCCAGTATCTTCTGCTGTCCAGTCCTCCATGTCTCCATCTGTGCAGGGGAAGAAAGAGACCTTGACCTCTATGGTTCCTTCCATCTCTGATTTGCTGTTTCTGAGATGCTGCAATTCTAATCCGAGGCTTTGGAGAGTCCTCCTCTAGACTCTCTGCTCCTCCTGGCTTACCAAGCAGTCACTTTTCTCTGGAGCTAAATGGTGTTTTCTAATGGAGATCTGAGTACTTCCTAGACCAGGGGCAGGTAAAAAAAGAGGACAAGAAAGGAAGTCACAGGAAGAAACAAAAATACTGTTTGCAAGAAGCAGCTTCCTTTCCACATGCAACAAAGCCACCACTACAGCATTTTCACCCAGCACAGACAGAGCCAAAGACCTGGTTGCTATGTGACAATGACTGCATTTTCCCAGTCCCAGTGCCCTTCGGAAACATCAATATCAAGAGCCAAGGGAACACCCAGGTGTTTGAATGAACTAAGGGCACCATCACCATCTCTTCTGTACCTGTAACCGTCACAAATGCCATCTCCTAGTCCAAGGAGGAAACCTGAACAGCCAAGTGTCTGCATCTGCTTGCCAGGTGTTTCCATTTTTCCCCATTTTTTCTGCTGCCATGGCAACTGAATGCAATAGCCGAAGCTAGCCCAAGACTGCCAGTCTCTAGAGACAAGGTGCTGGCTGTACCAGCTTCAGACAGCAATACACCAGCCTCACAGCCCAGGGCTCAGCAGATGAGTAACAAGACAGACTCCTTCATGGAACTTAGAGTTTTGGTACCCTCTTTTCCTTTGTGCTCTAAATCTCTCACTGGGCACTTTTACCAACTTCTCACTTCAGGAATGGGAGACAGCCATCTCCTAGCAGCAGGAGGTCCCCACCCCAGACTCACAATCAGCACATGGCTTAGGAAAGTCTTGCCTTGCAGTCTGCAAAATGAAGCCCCTTTAGCAAAGAAGTCAAAGATTAGTAAGGTAATTCTTACCTTTGGCGTAATATCTTTTTAAGTGGTATCCTCAGACACCACTCACGACATTCCAGGAAATTTCAACTTATGTTTCTTTTCCAAACAATCCAGTAAGAAAACTGAGGGCTGCTCAGACCCCAAATGAAAGAAAAGGCAAAACTCACTAGGCTGCAAGGAACAGCAGGCCAGGCAAGGGTACTCGCCGGGTTAGGAAACTCCAAGGCAATCTTGAATACCTTGCAGCTGGCTTCTTAGCACAACAGCAAGCTTCTGAACTTCCAAAGCACATATTCTCTGTTAAGCCTAGGCCCCACCTCAACATCAAATGCTTGACAGAGCCTGGGGATCAGTGTACACTATCTGCTGTCATTCATCTGCCAGCATCACCACTCGGGAATGCTTTTCTCCTCTTCCCTGAGAGCTACAGAGGCGTTTGTCAGCGGCTTCCTGGGAAGCCCAGCATTGAGGAGAAAATGCTCCTGTGTGCAAGCACCAAACACCAAAACCACAGCCCTGGAGGTTCCTCGTGCCAAGGTTTAACCCTGTGTGTGGCCCTTTCAGCCACAAAGGGTCTGGCTTCAAGCTCACAATTCACAAAAGTCATTGAGAATCAGGGAAGAGGCTTAAGAATAAGAGCAAAAATGATCCAGCCCTGGATACTAAGCCCTGTAATAAAAGGCTTGAGACTATTTTCTGGAGAAAAGACTACCGAGGGAGCTTGGCGTCTTTCAAGCAAGCGTGAAGTGATTACAGACCAAATTTCATTACTGCAAATACAATTATAATTAAAATCTCTATGCAGCAGTAGCCCACTTAGTCAGCACATTAACATTTGAGTACAGCCACGGAAGGGGATTGTCCCTTGAATACCACTGAAATGAAAGGCAGTATAATATAGTGGTTAGAAGCACAACATTTAGGGCCAGACTAGTAGCTGTGTGACCTTTGGCAAGACTCTTAACCTCTCTGTTTCAGTATCCACAATAATAATGGTACCTTCCAAGATTATTGTGAAAATTAATATACATAAAGTACTTAGAAAAATACCTGGCATATCGTAAGTGCTCTTCTAAGTGTTAGCTGTAAAAAATATTATTTTTATTATCATTATTGTTACTATAATTAATGGGAAAAGCCAACTCTTATTCTAGAAGGTAGATTACTTCACTTAATGTAAAAGATGAAATTCTAGATTCCAAAACAGGTGATCCTGGAAAGTCTCTCTTGTAGAAAATTATGGACTGAGCTGAAATTTGCCTGCCTATAACTTCCACCCATTGATCTGACCCGTTTTTGGCAGCCATGTGATAAATGTACCCTACTTGCACCTGCCAACCCTTCATGAAAACGTTTACCACATCGTCCTTCATATGTTTTTCTGCAGACTAAACATGACAGGTCACAGGGCATGGTTTCCAAACCCCTCACCATCATGGTCACCCTCCTTAGGGGAGCCTCAATTGTTCAACATCCTTCTTGAAATTCAGTTCCCAGATCACAGTGTTTGAAGCCTGCCATGTCCTTGTTGATAGGTATTGTAGAATCAGCTCTGACGTGTGGCGACCCCACGTACAACAGAACAAAATGTTGCCTGGTCCTGCGCCATCTTCATGATCATTGGTATGTCTGAGTTTATTTTTGAAGCTATTGTGTCAATCCATCTCACTGAGGATTTC
Organism: Trichechus manatus latirostris; assembly: GCF_000243295.1. Lineage (NCBI taxonomy): Eukaryota > Metazoa > Chordata > Mammalia > Sirenia > Trichechidae > Trichechus > Trichechus manatus. Next base: position 9,150,377 of record NW_004443942.1, read on the forward strand.
TCTCACCTTCTCTGGTCCTCTACCAAACATGATGTCCTTCTCTAGCAATCGGTCCCTCCTTATGACATGTCCAAAGTGAGTGAGTCAAAGTCTCAGACAATATTCTGTGATCTATAGGGTTTTCAATGGCTAATTTTCAGAAGCAGATTGCCAGGCCTTTCTTCCTAGGCTGTCTTAGTCTGGAAGTTCTACTGAAACCTGTCTACCGTGGGTGACCCTGCTGGTATTTAAAATACCAGTGGCATACCTTCCAGTATCACAGCAACAGGCAAGCCACCGTAGTATATCAAACTGATAGATGGGTTGTGGGGAATGTCCTCAGTGCTCCATAAATTTGTGTTGAATGAGTAAAATAATGAATGAATGAATGAAGTAGTCCACTAACACCATGATATAACAGAACTATCCTCTACCTTTCTCTATACTCTGTACTTATTAATGCAGTCTGAGATTATATTAGCTCTTCCAAGGGATTTTCCTCATGCCTGTTGGCTTGGTGGTAGAGGCATATCTCCAAAGCCCTTCCCTCCCTGGGGGAACAAGGCTACAGGACTCATTGACTGATGCCCATCCCCCTCTGGGGTCCTGACAAAAAACTAGGTAGCATAACACAAAAGGTAAAATGCAAAAACAAGCACTCTAATCATGCAATCAAAGAAGCTTGCCAGTGAAAGACTCCAAAGGCCCTGCTTCCCTTGATAAATCTGAACTGTGAATTATTGATAGTAGTCATTAGTGCTGTCCAACAAATATTTCTGGTTCTCTTCCCAGGTGCATGGTAGAAACGCACTTCCCTGATACTTGAAGTTAGGAGTGGTCGATTATGTGACATGCTTTAGCCAATGAAATGTGTGTGGAAGAACTCATTGCCATCGAGTTGATTCCAACTCATAGTGACCCTATAGGACAGAGCAGAACTGCCCCATAGGGTCTCCAAGGAGTGGCTGGTGGATTTGAACTGCCAACCTTTTGGTTAGCAGCCAAGCTTTTAACCACTGCAACACCAGGGCTCTGTGTGTGGAAGAGCCAGTACAAAATTCACCATGTTCCCTTTTCCTGCCTTTGATAACCGTGGAAGCACAGAGAAAAGAGCCTCCCTCATTAAAGATGACAGAGCAGAGCCCCTCAGACAATCTGTGACAGACAGGAAGCGAATGTGAGAAATCAATCTTTGCTGTTTTAAACCACCAAGATATTGTTTGTTATTGTTGTTACTACAGCAGATGCTAGCCTATCCTGACTGATTCTGTATTATTGACACAGAAACTAGAACACTCAGTCCTCTGGACTCACCAGACCATAGCTTTCACATTATTTCTCTTCTCCATACCTCTAATCTGTAAGATGAGAAACCACCTTTTGGTGGGCACAGGCACCTGTTACTCCAAGCAGCTCAGGTGAGTTCCACCTGCCAACAGGCAAAGGAGACATGTTATCTGTTCACATCTGTAATGCCCTAACAGAAGACACCGTATAGACTGTCTCTTATGGCAATCTCAAAGGCAGAAGATGGAACTCAAGATTATTTGACTAAAACCTACCTAAGATTGTCACTGCAGTCCAGAGAATGACGGGAGCTGAGAGACTTGAGGGTGAGCAGAAGAATTTGGGAGTAACTTAGGAGGGATGGGAACAGAAAGTTGTCTAAATCATTGGTTCTCCAACTTTATCTACATCAAAATCACCTGGAGGGCTTGTTAAACTATAGATTGCTGAGCCTTACCTCCAGAGTCTCTAATTCAACAGGTCTGGGGTGGGAACCAAGAATTTGAATTTCTAACACGTTCCCAGGTGATGTTGGTTCAGAGATCACATCTGGTTTTGAGAACCACCGCTCCAAAGAGGATTAACTCCAAAAAGCTGGGGCTGGAGGCTCAGCAGGAAAATTCAATGTTTTATAACTCCCAGTGTTTGGCCCTCTTTGGAGAAGGGAAAGAGCCAGTTTTTCTTCTTCTGACCAAGACCTTTAGTCTGAGAGCTGATCTCTAAGGATACAACTGGTCATCTCAGCCTTTTATTCTCACCATATAACACACTACACAACAAAATTAAGCTCTGCTAAGGGAACACAACAGGAATTTCATTCATTTGCACACTTGAAGAAAAAGATTTCTGTGAGGGGAAATCATGCTTCAGTCAGTTTCCAGAATTCTCCAAGAGGTAAATGAGTGTATTTCAGGAAGAAGTAATTTAGATAATTGGCTGCAGTCTCTCTCTCCAACTTTCTCTCCACACTCCCATTCACAATCCTCCACTACAAGTCAGTCTTCTTGTCTTCTGACCCTACTAAGGCTAGTCACACTTCCCTCAGCTGGAATGACCCCAACACACGGGCATGCACATACTTATCTTCACTTATCTAACCAACTCCTCCCTCTTCTTCTAGTCAAACCCTTCAAGAAAGCCTTCCCTCTCTTTCACAATCAATTACCAAGTCCTGTCAATTATACCTCCCAAGCAGGGACAGATTATCCAACAGGCAAGGTAAGCACAGTGCTTACCTTGCTTACTAGATCATCTGTAGTGAACAATTTCACATGGGTTTCACCATATCTTTAATCATCCACCCCGTCAGGGATTGTAAATTTGAAAAAAGGCTTTGATACTATAGGAAGGTGCTGTGGGGTTGGGAGAGAGACAGATGCCAGCCATTCCTAGAGGCAGAATCTTTGATGTGGTAAGAAGCGTGCTTACTTTGCCTACTGGATAACCCATCCCTGTTCCCATGTATCACCAGAATCCACCCAGTGATTACTCAGCTGTGTTTTCCACTCTTCCAACTGTGTTTCTGACATTTAGGATTCTCAGCTGGTATAGACCCTTTCCTGTTCTCTCTTCATGCTCTTCCCAATCTTTTCTTTCTGGGTCTTTGCCCAGGCTGTTCATCTTGATGGACAGGTCTCAATTTAAACAGAATCCCTTCCAGAAATGGAGAGGCTTCCACGGTCTCTAAGTCAGGTTAAAGCTCTCTTTTATCAACTCCCATTGAACCCTATGTTTCCTCTATCATGAACACTTAACCACATTTGTGGTCTCTTGTTTAATTATCTATCTTCCCTACTCAACCATAAGCTCAATGAGGACAGGATCACATTTGTCTTGCTTGCTGCTATAACTGCAGGGTCCAGCACAGCCCCTGACACAATGTAGGTACTCACTCAGTAAATATTTAATGAATAATTGCAGGAACCACTGTATCAATTCATAAGAATTCTCCTTCCTCTTAATATCTAAAACACATTCTACCTGGGTTGAGGAATGTCTGGCCATACAGTTGTACCCACCATCTGAGATAAGTGCCCTCTACGACCTTCAGGAAATGAGATCTAGGGGGAAGAAGTGACCCTTAAAAAGAAGGAACATTTTTTCCTTGGAAAGTGGAAGGAATCAAGAATAGTTACAGAGATATTTTAGTAGGATAAAAGCAGCCACCATCTCAGAAGGAGACAAAAGTCTTCTGTTAAGAATGAAAGGAAAGAAGATGTGTGTGAAAGAGGTGTTTAGTGATGGAAAGTCTGCATTTCTCTACCAGCTCTTACTGAAGTTGCTAACTTCTTAAGCGTTCTAATGGGTTCTCCATCCGGACCTTTAATAATAGCAGGCACCCATGTCTCCAGGACATCTAAGGGAAGGAGACTGAACTCAACGACCTCCCAAGAGTTTCTGACCTTTAAGATTCTATAAACAAACTCATTCCAGGCTGGGATCCGGGGAATCCACATTTCAGCTCTGTCTTTACACAGAAGTTCTTTCTTAGTCTAGGAGACAAGACAATCTTTACCTTTTACCCACTCTCTCTCTTTCTTTCTAATTGCATTAACACTTCCACGGTCAGACCCACAGCCCCCAGAGTCCAGCCATCACGTCCCATGGACAGCCAGCATCAAAATAATTTATCAAGCAACTTCTGACTAGGGTAGGGACTGGGCCTGAATAAAGTGAACACCACACAGAGGCAGCACAGACCTCTGAGCCTGGCTAGTCTGGGTGACATCCTAGCTCTTCTACTCCTAGCCATGCTACTTTGGGCCTGTGACTTTATTTCTTTGAGTCTCAGTTTCTTCATCTAGAAAATGGTGATGATGATCCACCTCTCCAGACTATTGTTTATCAAATGAGATATGCATGTAAAATCCTTGGCAAGGTATCTGACACAGAGTAAACGTGCAATGAATGTCAGTATTATCATAATTATAGATTTCTAGCTTTAAAAGTTCTGTAGGATAATGATTCTAAGCAGAAAATACTGAAGAAATGAAGAGGTATGTTTGGAATTTGCTTCAAAATAATGAGAGGATGAGGGGAAACGTATAGATGAAACAAAATTACCCATGTTTCGAGAACTGTTGAAGGTGAGTGATGAATACATTGGATTCATTACCGTATTTCTCTACTTTTATATATGTTTGAAATTTTTCAAAATAAAAAGTTTAAAGGTGTAAGTATTAGGGGAGAGAAATGTTGTAAAAATATAAATACCTATAGTTTATCTAGGCTGCGTGGGTGGTTCAGTAATAGAATTCTAATCTTCCATGCGGGAGACCAGGGTTTGATTCCTGGCCAATGCACCTCATGTACAGCCAACATCCATCTGTCATCGGAGGGCTGTGCGTAGCTACAATGCTGAACAGGTTTCAGTGGAGCTTCCAGACTAAGATGGACTAGGAAGAAAGGCCTGGTGATCTACTTCCGAAAGTCAGCCAATGAAAAACCCTGTGGATCACAACAGTCCAATCTGCAACCAACCATGGGATGGCGCAGGACCAAGCAGCATTTCATGGGGTCATCGTGAATTGGGTGTCAATGTAACAGCAGCTAACAACAACAACATAATTCATTTTAAGATTAAATTTGGTCTAGGCAACTGACACAGGAGAAATGATTTGAAGGAAAAAAAAAAACACTTAAAGACAATGTCCCTTTATTAGCTTCTCAAATAAAAATGTCTCTGATGAGGGGAAGGGAGCAGAGCCACTTATATATATTTCTCTGCCTTCTCTTTGGGGAGATGAACATACCCTGCTTGGGTTGTACATGCATTTTTAAGTAGACAAACCCTAGGTGGTAGAACCTGGCTCTGAGCACCCCCAGAGGCCCCAGTGAAACAGGCTGAAGAGCAGGAATGTTCTTGTGTTAGGGAAAGGGAGCAAAATGTTCAGGGACAGTGGGTACCGCCAGCTCTCCTCAAATCCAGTTCTTTCTAAACCCTGGCCTTGGGCTGTTACGTGAGGCTGCCTTGGGAGGCTGGTTCAGCTCGGTCTGAGGCTATCCTTAAGGAATTTTCACACCAGATAAGTGAGTCCTCTCAGAGCACAGGTAGTGTGTTAGATGATGCTTGAGGGGAAGGTTCGTTTGGGTCCGAGAGCTTTTGAGAGGCTCTGATAATACTAATCACAATGCATCCCCACATCATCTCTCTTCTTCCACATCTTCCCACTGAGAGAAGTCTAGAAACTGAAAACAAAATTCGTCTCACATTTCATCTGTAATAAATCAGCCTACTCCAAGCCCCTCTATCTGAGAGAGAAGATAGTTCAACAAGCTTTGTCTTAAACAAATGCCTTTAAGTTCCCAAACTCTGTCTGGATATGAAGAACAGACAAAAGTACTTACTCTTCTTGCAGAATGAATTCACTATTTTCTGGAGAAAACTGCCCGGTCACAGGATGCCTAAACACTGTGGTCTGCTGGTTATGGCTAAAGAGAAAGAGAGAGATGATGAATGGGAAAACATGCGAATGGATGGGATTACAAATGCAACAACAGGTCAGTAATGTGTGGGGACTCTTGGTCATCAAAGATTCCCCCAGGGTGAGAAAGTGGTGCCTCTTCTCTGTGATGCATTTGATCTATGAGAACTCAGCTACATCTAAAAACCAAGATCTTCCAGCTCAAGTGCCAAAGGCCACCTAAGAGGCAGGGATTTTAATTCTAGGGAAGCCTTGGCTCTAAGAGAATACTCCATCTTAGAGAGACACTTACTTCAACCAACTGAGACGTTGAACATAAAATTACTTTAAGAGGGCACAAGCCAAAACAAGAATGAAGGAAAGCAGACGGCACTTTCAACAGCTTCCAAAAACCGTGAACCAAGGAAGGAATTCTAAGAATTAGCCACCCACTCAGAAAATTCTATCTTCTTTAAAATTTTTCTCCCTACGACAAAATGTCTTCACTTCAGTGATGGGATATAAATGTATGGGCATGTCTCTGAAACATAACCTGCACAATTTCAACACTGGAGTTTCTATCACGCTTTCGAAGTTAGGAGGGATCAGCTTCCACGCCAAGCTGACAGACACAACCAAAGTGTGTAGGTGTCTTCTGTATTGACAAAGGCTGCCTGGTTCTTTGAAAAGGAGGAGGAACTGGCTCTCCATTCTAGAGGCCCCTGGGCGGCTGACTCTGGAGGCTGCTGGTTTGCTCCATGAATAAACTAACTTAGCTTCCTTCTTTTTAAAATAATAGGTGTTATTTAAAACACTCTTCACGATTATGAAACTAATATATGGTCATTTTAGAAATTTAGAAAATAATAGAAAAAAACAGTCACCCGTGATCTCACCAACTGGAGATATACCTGGATATCTTCTCATTCTAAGCTTTCCTTTTCTTCCATTGCTAAAAAACTTGTGATTATACCGTATATAAAAACTGTGTCTCCTCTTTTCACTACCTGTTAACATAGGAATTCCCTATGTCATTAAGACTTCTACATCTGAAATAGCTGAACAATAGTCTTATCATCTGGATGTAAATTTTTTCTTCATATAACCATTCAAAAGATGTTTACTGGGTACCTGTGCTCTAGACACTGCTTTAGATTCTAGTGTCACAGTCCAAACCCGCTGCGTCGAGTAGATTCTGACTCATAGTGACCCTACAGGACAGAGTAGAATTGCCCTATAGGGTTTCCAAGGAGCAGCTGGTAGATTCGAACTCTTAACCACTATGCCAACAGGGCTCCAGGGACACAGTAGTGAACAAAAAAGTCCTAATTCTCATAATTTTTTTATTGTTGTTAGTTGCCAATGAGTCAATTCTGACTGATGGCGACCCTATGCGCACAGAGTAGAACTGCTCCATAGGGTTTCCAAGTCCGTGACCTTTCCGAAGCAGATTGCCAGGCCTGTCTTCTGAGAAGCCTCTGGGTGGGTTCAAACCTTTCAGCTAGTAGTCAAGCTCTTGACCATCTGTTGCACCCCACCGCCTCTAGAAAGGTTTACCTTCCTCTAGTGCTGGACTTTTTAGGTGTCTCCCCTCCCTACTATTAAAATCAATACATTTTTTAGAATAGGCTTTTTCTGCAATTCAAATTATTTTCTTGTGTTAAAGTCCTAGAGGTAAAATTACTGAATTAAAGGCTATGGACATTTTTAAAGGCTCCTAATTCAGGCAGTTAAAATGTGTTCACTGTCAGAGTCAATAGATCATCTCAGTTTGGCAGTGTTAAGATATTAGCCCCGTCCCCAAGTTGAGCATTGAGCCTCCCTAGAGATTAGTAGGTCTAAATCAGCATAACAGAAAGGTTACAACAGAAAGTCTTTAGGCCTACAAAAGTTAAACTTACTCTACCCCTCCAGCAGTTAGAGCATCCTGTGTTCTGTGTCTGGGATAAGCTGGGCACTGAGGGTTCAAGCAGCCTGAACTCCAACAGCCAAACGCGAAGCAGGCGGAGCCTGATGGCTGGGCTGCTCCCTGGGCCCGGCAACTGTGCACCACCCCTGCCACCCTCTCACCCCAACCAACCACAGGCAGCCTCTGAATTCCCAGCTCCTGCTCCCAGGCAAGCTCTTAGAATCCTATGATCTCATCTGGCAAGGCAGCAGCCTGGTCTTCCCAAAAAAGCAGAGTTAAGGTATGAACATCTAGACGAAGAGAGAAGCAGGCCCCTTAACATAGAAATCCTTGTACCATGTTCAAGGGTTAGGTTTTATTTACACCCAGATTCTTCCAGAAAGTCATCTCCACTCTCCAGGAATTTGAAAACTTGAACTCTAATCTAAGCCTTCTCTCTGGACCTGCCTCATTCCCACCTGGAAAAAAAAAATTCCCTGTTCATAATGGGCACAACACTAAAGCAAAAACAACACTATCCACTATTACCTCTAAAGTGCTTTACAGTCTACACAACATTTTCTTACATATCTCAACTATTAACACCATCAAACCCCATTTTAGGAATGAGGACCTGGGCTCAGAGAGGTTAAGTGACTTACTCAAGATAACATCATCAATAAGTGATAAGACCAGGACATGAATCTAGGTCTTCAATTTCTAAATTCTGTGTTCTTTGCATTATAACCTGCTGTCCCCTTCCCTTAGGAGTCTGTGGGGCTGGCAGCATTCTGGCCATGATAAGAAAGTCCTAAAGATGGGCATCAGAAAAACGGTGCCATCCCGGTGCTACCCCCTCTCATCTTTCCCCCTTCTTGGCCCAAGGCCAAAGTTCTGAATAGCAATGCCTATATGACACTCACTTAGCCCTCACCACCAGGTCAGCTCGGTGGATCTCTGGTAGATGAAGGCAAAGAGCAGATCTTCTATGTGCCTGGAGCAGCATCCAACAGGTACTTCATATGTACTGCACAATCTTAATAGCAACTCCTTTCCCCTCCACTTTCAACTTGCACCAGCTTAAATCAGCCCAGAGTCTCGAGTAAATGAATACTGAGCTAGAAGGTGTGGGCAATAAGAAAAATTTTGCATTCTAACATTCGAAAGAAGATACTTTTAAAAGTGGACAAAAAATATCTGAATTTGATTAGACCTAGAGGCAACCCTGGTGGCGCAGGGGTTAAGAGCTCAGCTGCTAACCAAAAGGTCAGCAGTTCCAATCTACCAGCTGCTCCTTGGAAACCCTGTGGGGCAGTTCTACTCTGTCCTATAGGGTCGCTATGAGTCGGAATCAACTTGGTGGCAATGGGAACGGGTAGGGCAATCTTGCTTCCCTAGTATGGATGCGCCCTGTTTGCCAAGAAGGAGTTATGGGCCACAACAGCATCATCACCATCTCCTGCATTTACAGGAAGTTTTAACTGTGGTCACACTCATCATCTTATTTGACCTCCCAATTATCCATTGAGGTAGGCGGGACAGATATTTTTCTCCCCGTTACAGATAAGGAGATTGAAGCTCTGGGTTATGGGGTACTATTGGAACACTGTTTAAACAACAAAAGACTTATACATTGAAAAAAGAGATGAACCAGAGTAATGTCTCCTGAATACTAAGGTCTTAAAATTTGGTCATTTCTGATCAAACACACAGCTTGCTAATGGCAGAGTTTCTGAGTCAGCACTCTTTGAGCAAAGGAGCATGAGCTAGGTCCTTGGGCTACTTCACTCAGTCTTCCCAAATACCTAGCAGGGTAGGCTATGCATCACCACATCAGGCTACAGGTGAGGAAAGTGAGGCCCAGAAAGGGGGGGCAATCTGCCCACAACCACAGTCAACTCCTATGTTCCCGTCACACGACCACCCTTCTGATTTCTTTCCACTGCTCCAGGCTTGCCCTCACCAAACAAACAAACACTGGATCCTCAGACCCATTTGGAGATTGCAAAGTCCTCTAGTTTTACTTGTTGTCCTCCACCCCTCAGCCCCCAGAAAGAGCTCCAGCCAGCTCCATTTCCTGGTTCTAAAACTATAAAGAATCTCATGTCCTATCATCCCATCTCAAGAAGCATTCAGCAGGCACGAACACATCCCCTGAAATACCTGTTCTTAAACCTGAATTGCCACCTCACTCCCTGGAGGTGCAGAGATGGCCTGGCTGGGAGCCAGGTGGCTGGTTTCAAGGGACCACAGAACCTCTCTCTCCTCCATACTAGGGCTTCTGCTTCTCTTCAGGCTACTGAGAAAGTAATTTGGTAAATTAGGTAAGACACAACTCAGCCTTTATTTTTAGATCCTGCTTTCCCCCCAAAAATGAATGGCAACCAACCTGGCCTGGGAGAGCACCAGGGAACACAGAGAGCTGGTGGCTGAGAAGGATGACTCCGTGAAGACAGACCACAAGTAACCATCCTCGTAAATAAGCACGTCCTCACAAGCCTCAGACCAGAAGGACTTGAGTTAGGCCCTAAAGAAGTCTGACAGCAAACACAAGAGACTTGGAACAGAGAATAGTGAGGACCAGGGGGAACTGAGACTGATATGGACACAATATAAGAAAGAGCCCATCCACAACCACAGACTGGGCTAATCAAAATGTAAATGGATACTACAGTTTCTTCCTTGCAACTTTTTTTGCAAGATTAATTTTCTATTCATGTAGATTTTGACTATAATGTAAGAGGCAACTCTGGCTTGTTAAATATAAAGGTTCCAATTACTTAGCACTATAATTTTTTTGGCATGGTAAGAAGTCGTAAAATTATATCAATGATGCTCAACACTGGAGGTCACAGCACGCTGATAAATCTAGGATTCCGACAGGGGTGTGCTAAGAATGTGACAAATCTGCTCTGTCAGCACTAGTCTTATCTGGTTCATGCTCTAAAGAAGAGTAGAAACAGCTTAAAAAGTAAGGCAAGTGTCCAGCTTAAGAGCCTGAGGAGGGCTTCCATCAAGACTGTCTTCTCATTGTTATGCTCAGTGGTATTTGTTACTCTGGACCTTCTGGCTCCTCAGTGTGATCCCAGAATTATTCTAAAAGAGTTGCCCAAAGCCACATTCAGCACTGCCTCCAGGCTTGTTAAGGCACTTAATACCTTTGTTCTAAATCCCAGTGTCTCAAGAAAACCAAAGAGTCTGGGTAAACTATTGAGGTCCCATAACTGGAAATTGAAACAATGCCAAGGACACAAGAAGTTACTTCTTCAGTTTTCTCATTTGGGCAGCAGAGTCGAGAGGTAGCAATCAGAGTTGGTACAGCCATCTCCACATTCTCTCAACATTTCCTAATCTCTTTATGATCTTTGTTTTTGTTCTCTATGTGTGTGTGTGTGTGTGTGTGTGTGTGTGTGTGTGTGTGTAGTAAATATATACACAACATTTGTCATTTCAACGTTTTTTACATGTACAATTAGTGACATTATTCACTTTTACCTTGTTGTTCAAACATCACTACCATCCAAACATCTCCTTCTGTTTTATTTTACAAAATTGCTAGTTTAGTTTGGAGTGTCACCACTGTTGATCTAATGTTTGCTAAGGGGGCTGAGAATCTTATCTAAATGGTCTTTCGAGCTTGCACTATTTTGAAAATGTTAAGATTTACAACAGCTTGGTGCACAAAGGGCATTACTCAGACAGGCCCCTCTTCCAGAAACATGGGAACCGGGTGTTGATGAGCCAATGTATGTTCCCATCCTCTTCTCCAAGTGGAAGCTAACAACACAGCACTAGCCAGCCTCATTCAACATCCACCCTGAGCAATAAGTCAGCCCAGAGCCCTGAGGTCAGACGATCTGTGTTCAAACCAGAGCAAACCACTTCACCTCTCTGAGCGTCTCAGTTTGTTCATTTGTAAATAGGGGGTAATAATATCCTTTCAGCCTGATACTACCAAGAAAGCAGTGCTGGGAGCAGAGCCCATCCTTTGGACCTGAGGTTCCTGTGCAGAGAAGCTCCTAGACCAAGGGAAGTTTGATGACAAGGACCTTCCTCCAAAGCCCCAGAGAAAACCTTCCACTGGAGCTGGCACCCTGAATTCGGACTTCTAGCCTCCTAGACTATGAGAGAACACGTTTGTCTTTGTTAAGGCCATCCACTTGTGGTATTTCTGCTATAGCAGCCCTAGATAATTAAACACCATTGGTTTGGGGCTGAATCATTTTAGACTGTGTGATCAGATTCCAAACTCAACTGAGAAGCAATCACTGAGCATCCAGATCCTGCAATGCTTGTAATCAGTATAATAGTGTGTGTGTTTTGTCTTTTTTGTACGTTGTTTAAAACATTTACAAGAATCTGATTAAATTTCTGATTTTAAGTAATTCTTTAGAGAAAATAAATATGTTTATAACCAATGTTTAAATTTAAAAAAAAAAAATCCCTCCAAGGTTCCACCACTCTTCTGTCAGTTTGTCATACTGTGGTGGCTTGCATGTTGCTGTGATGCTGGAAGCTATGCCAACGGTATTTTACATACCAGCAAGGTCATCCATGGTGGACAGGCTTCAGCGGAGCTTCCAGACTAAGAGAGACTAGGAAGAAGGACATGGCAGTCTACTTCTGAAAAAATTGGCCAGTGAAAACCTTATGAATAGCAGCAGAACATTGTCTGATATGGTGCTGGAAGAAGAACCCCTCAGGTTGGAAGGCACTCAAAATATGACTGGGGAACAGTTGCCTCCTCAAACTACAGTCAACCTTAATGACGTAGATACAGGAAAGCTTCAGGACCTTCATTTGCTGCTGTGGCACAACTCAAAATGGAAAGAAACAGCTGCAAACATCCATTAATAATCAGAATGTGAAAATTGGAAATCGTCAAAAATGAAATAGAATGTGTAAAGATTGATATCCTATGCATTAGTAAACTGAAATGGACTGGTATTAGCCATTAGGAATCAGACAATCATATGGATACTATGCCAGAAATGACAAATTGAAGAGGAATGGCATCACATTCATTGTCAAAAAAACATTTCAAGATCTATTCTGAAGCACAACGCCATCAGTGATAGGAGGATAATAATAATAATAATAATAATACAACTATTATTCAAATTTATCCACCAACTACTAAGGCCAAAGATGAAGAAATTGAAGATTTTTTTACCAGTCTGTAATTGAAATTGATCAAACATGCAATCTGAAATTGATCAAACATGCAATCAAGATGATAATTACTGATGACTGGAATGTGCAAGTTGAAAACAAGAAGGATCAGTAGTTGGAAAACACGGCCTCGGTGATAGAAACGACATCGGAGATTGCGTGATAGAATTTTGCAAGACCAACTACGTCTTCATTGCAAATACCTTTTTCCAACAATATAAACAGCGACTATACATGTGGACCTCGCTGGATGGAATACGTAGGCATCAAATCATCTATATCTGTGTAAAGAGACGATGGAGAAGCTCAATATCATCAGTCGGAACAAGGCCAGGAGTCAACTGCAAAACAGACCATCAATTACTCATATACAAGTTAAAACTGAAGTTGAAGAAAATTACAGCAAGTCCACAAGAGCCAGAATATGACCTTGAAGTGTATCGCACCTGAATTTAGAGGTCATCTCAAGGACAGATTAAACGCATTGAATACTAATGACCAAAGACCAGACGAGTTGTGGAATGACATCAAGGACTTCACACATGAAGAAAGCAAAAGGTCATTAAAAAGATAGGAAAGAAAGAAAAGACCAAAATGGATGTCAGAAGAAACTCTGAAACTTGCTCTTGAACGTGGAGTAGATAAAGCGAACAGAAGAAATGACGTAAAAGAGATGAACAGAAGATTTCAAAGGGTGGTTTGAGAAGACAAAGTGTTATAATGAAATGTGCAAGATCTGGAGTTAGAAAACCAAAAGGGAAGAACACACTCAGCATTTCTCAAGCTGAAAGAACTGAAGAAAAAATTCGAGACTTGAGTTGCAATTTTGAAGGATTCTACAGGAAATACTGAACAACGCAGGAAGCATCAAAAGAAGATGGAAGGACTACACACAGTCACTGTACCCAATAGAACTGGTTGACATTCAGTCATTTTAGGAGGTAGCATATTATCAAGAACTGATGGTACTAAACAAAGAAGTCCAAGCTGCAATGAAGGCATTGGCAAGCAAAAAGAACAAGGCTCCAGGAATTGATGGAATACCAATTGACACGTTTCAACAAACGGATGCAATGCTGGAGGTGCTCCTTTGTCTATGCCAAGAAATTTGGAAGACAGCTACCTGGCCAACTGACTGGAAGAGATCCACATTTGTGCCCATTCCAAAGAAAGATAATCCAACAGAATGTGGAAATTATCGACAATATCATTAATATTACACGCAAGTAAAATTTTGCTGAAGATCATTCAAAAGCGGTTACAGCAGTACATCAACTAGGGAACTGACAGAAATTCAAGCCGGATTCAGAAGAGGACTTGGAATGAGGGATATCATTGCTAACGTCAGATGGATCATGGCTGAAAGCACAGAATATCAGAAAGACGTTTACCTGTGTTTTACTGACTATGCAAAGGCATTTGACTGAGTGGATCATAACAAATTATCGATAACATTGGAAAGAATGGGAATTTCAGAACATTTAATTGTGCTAATGCAGAACCTATCTGTAGACCAAGAGGTAGTCATTCAAACAAAACAAGAGGATACTGAGTGGTTTAAAATCAGGAAAGGCATGCGTCAGGGTTGTATCCTTTCGCTATACTTATTGAATCAGTATGCTGAGCAAATTATCTGAGCAGCTGGACTATATGAAGAAGAACATGGCATCAGGATTGGAGGAAGACTCATTAACAAAATGATATGTGATATGCAGATGACACAACCTTGCTTGTTGAAAGTGAAGAGGACTTGAAGCACTTACTGATGAAGATCAAAGACTACAGCCTTCAGTATGGATTACACCCCAACAAAAATACAAAAATCCTCACAACTGGACCAATAAGCAACATCATGATAAATGGAGAAAAGACTAAAGTTGTCAAAGCTTGTATTTTATTTGGATGCATAATCAACACCCATGGAAGCAGCAGTCAAGAAATCAAATGACGTATCACATTGGGCAAATCTGCTGCAAAAAGCTCTTCAAAGTGTTAAACAGCAAAGTTGTCACTTTGAGTACTAAGGAGCACCTGGCCCAAGCAATGGTATTTTCAATCACTGTATATGCATGTGAAAGCTGGACAATGAATAAGGAAGACCAAAGAAGAACTGACTCCTTTAAATTATGGTGTTGGCAAAGAATGTTGAATATACATACCAGGGACTGCCAGAAAAACAAACAAATCGGTCTTGGAAGAAGTACAGCCAGAATGCTTCTTAGAAGCAAGAATGGCAAGACTTTGTCTTACATACTTTGGACATGTTATCAAGAGGGACTAGTCCCTGGAGTAGGACAACCATGCTTGGTAAACTAGAGGGTCAGGGAAAAAGAGGAACACCCTCTATGAGATGGACTGACACAGTGGCTGCAACAATGTGCTCAAACATAGCAAAGATTGTGAGGATGGTGCAGGACAGGGCAGTGTTTTGTTCTGTTGTACACAGGATCACTATGACTTGGAAGCGACCAGACGGCACCTAACACACAAAAAGGTTATTTTGAGGATAAAATGAGAATACGTATTTTAAAAACCTGGCATAATTCCTGGTATACAGAGGGTACTCAATGTTTGCTGAACCTGACTATGCCTTGTCTATGGCAATGACCAGTAGGCATCTAAAATTTAACAGAGCAAAGATGGAATGAACTCCCTCTCTCCACTCCCCTAACACAATACTCCTCCCTCCAGGCTTCTCTATTTCCAGTAACAGCATCACTATCCAAAAATCCTGGAGTCATCCTCTATTCCTTTCTTTCCTTTAACCCTCACATATAATGTATTAGCAAGTCTTGTTGCCTCTACTTACAAAACATACTCTGAATTTATTCACTTCTCTTCATCTCTACCGCCAGTATCCTAGTCATCTCTTGAGGCAACAGCCTCCTAACTATACTTGCTGCTTCCTCCCTGGCCTCTCTACCACCCATCCCCCTCACTGGAACCCTGATGGATCTTTTAGAAGTCTAAGTGACACCACATCACATTTCTTTAAACCCTAGAACAGCTCCACATCACACATGGAGCAAAATTCAAACTCTTTATCTTGATTTTCAAGACTATAGATGACTTGGCCCCTGCCTAGATCTATCCTCACCGTGAATGATTCTTTCCCTTTCCCATCCTGCCCTAGTCACAGTGGCCTCCTTTCTGTTCCTCAAACAAGCTCTTTCCTCCTCAACATCCTTTGTACTAGCTGTCCTCTCAGCCTGGGTGCTCTTTCCCCAGGTTTTCATAGCTGGTTCACTGTCAATCAGGCCTGAGCTAAAGTATTCACCATCTAAGAGCCCTTCCAAACACCCACTAAAGGTCTCTGGTAACTTCATATCACATCATCCTATTTTAATTATCACTAGCTGTGTTTTCCATGTGAGCAAGGAACTTGCCTGTCTTTTCATGTTGTATCATCCTATTACATTGCCTGGCACATAGGAGGTACTCACAAAATATTTGCTGAGTGAATGAATGAGAAATGACTAAGGAGACTCCTACCTTAGAGCAAGGTCATGCCTCCAAATGAGCTAGCTAACTACAGAAATTGACTCAGTTCACAAAGAGACAAGAACCTAATGGGTCACCAACCTTCAGAAGGCAGTTGGCTTCTACTTTTACTGTCAGAGGAAGGAAGAATGAGACACCAACATGCCAAGAATGCTTCATCCTTGGCTCTCTCCCAACTATGTTACAATATAATTTGGAGAAATTAGCCTTCCCCTGCAACTTCTTCCCACCCCTGTAAGGAGGGTTAATACGCTCAACAGAGAGAATCAAAGAGTGGAATGCAAACACCCAGGAGAAAATTACTGAGTGATTAAAAACACAAGAGGATAATACAAACATCACCTGTACCTCCCTTTTGTGAACTATGAAGGGTATTGGTGAGAAACCTACAATTTGGTGACTGATTATACATTCTCTTGTACTGATCTCTATTTATTTCATGTGTGTTTGTTCTCTTCTCCCCTTCTCCCTGCCCGCAGTAAGAAACTCAGTTCCTGGAGGGCTGGGAGCAGTCATTTACATTTTTCATGTATGTCCTGTAGCACAGAAATAGTAATACCCATGCAGTAGGCACCTGAACTCCTTTAACTAACTCGAGAGCCTGAGCACAAACACATGGATCTCCTCACCATCTCATTTTCTGGTTTCAGCAGCCCAGTGCATTACAAAGCCCCCCAGAGAGTGGAGGAGGCAGGAGCCCACATGCTCTGATGAAGGAGCCTACACCTAGGCTGGGAGACTACTAGCCCAGGGGAGCATGGACCAAACCAAAGCAAAGGCCTCTCCCACTCCCAAACTACAGCATCTGACCTGCACTCACTTGCTAACTAGGCAGCAACTCTGAGATCCAGCCAAAGCCAAGACCCACTACCTGGAGGGTGAGTCAGTAATTGCTCCCCTTGTCCAAAGGTGCAAAAGGGGCAGAGCCTGGTCCAGACAGTACTGGGCATGAGAGAGACACAAAATTAACAGAGTGAACTGAAAGTTCTCACACCTCACAAAGAGGAAGTCTGTCCTTTCCAAACCTCGGCTTTAATAGACTGAAGTTGTCCACGTATTTGAAAAGCTCTACATTTCATTAGGCTATCCAGATGTTTTCAGATGCACTAAATGGCCAACTTATTTTGTAAAGCACCTCTTGTGACCCAGTAACCTGCACTGCAAACTCCTCTCCTTCCCATGAACATGGAGCCCCAACACTTAGGATTGCTAGTTGGTTTCCTATTAAGGAAGTTTTAATTTTGACTTCACAGGATGTCAGTAACCATGAAAAGATTAAAGCCAAACTCCTAATCTAACAAAGAAACAAACACAGATAGCATAAAAGGAGAGCTACACTCCCCTCCTACAACTTTTTTTAAAGAAAGTTGGCAGAGAAACAATGTTATAGGAGCCTGAGGTACCAGCTTTGTTACCACCAACCAACTCCATGCTCCTGAGCAGCTACTTAACCTCTCTGGGCCTCAGTTTTCTCATCTGTAAAATGAGAGGGTTGGGCTCTCCAGGAAGTCTGCAGAGCATGAACCCTGGCAGAACAGAGTCGCACAGACTGGAGCCAAATTCCAGCTCTGCCACACACTGGTGGTATGACCTTGAATGAGTTAGTGACCTTTCTGAGTCTTGGTTTCTTTATCTGTAAAAGGAGAAGATAATACCAACTCTGCAAGGTTGTTAGGAAGAGGACTGATAATGGCCCAGCCCATGGTAGACACTCAACCTTCAGCGACTGTTATATTTTTCTTTTGCTAACTCTAAAACTCCACTCTAAGAGACTAAAGTTGTTTTGCCTTTTCCCATGTTGCAAACTTCAGTATTATTAGCCTTATTATTAGCCTGTCATAGGACAGAGACTCAAGAACACATTTGCTTCCTTTTGAGTTAAGGGACAAAACACAACCTCCTGTTGAAACTTAGAAAGAACTCGCCTGCCAGGCAAAGTGGTTTAAGATCAACAGATGCCTTTCTTCTACCACAGTTCCATCCCTCATAGGGTTGAGCCTAATGGTTCAGAAAGTGTAGCCCATGAAAACCACCTCCCCAGTAGGCTGCACTGAGCCAGGGACCCACTTTCTTTAGAAGTTTAAAAACTTCACGGTAAACGTTTTCAGCCTCTGAGAACACCCAGTTTAATGCTGTGTTAATGCTCTCAAAAAAATCAGGTCCTTCAACTGGATAGGTGACGTTTTAAGCATCTTCCAACTGTAACATTTTAAGATGCTGAAGTTCATCTCAAATTAATGCCTTCCACAGAGCTATAAACCGAAATTTAACACCACCACACGTAACTGAAGACACAAAACAACAGGCCGAACAGTTGTCCTCCCTGATCTCACTTGCCTTTAGAATATCCTTTGTAATAACATCAGGGGGTATAGTTAATGACATTTTTGTCCATCTACTTACAATTTTTTTTTTTTTTTAACTGCAGGTCCTCCCAACGATCGAAAACTCCCTTTCCCTCAGTCCTCAGTCATTACTTGACTTTGATGAATCAGAATACACTGCAGCAAACTGAATCCCAGTGAAACCAGTACAGGACTAACCTGCTGTCTTACTCTTGCTGGGAAAGGCTGAAGACACACTCACTCTCCTTGAGCTCCATGTTTAGGGTTGTGTCTTCTCCTGTTTGCAACCTTCAGAAAACCCTAGTGCAGGTCAGAGATGTAGGGTGCACCCCAGCCGCCTACAGAGGAGAAAGGGAGGCTTCCAAACTGTCTTCTCTATTATTTCACTTCTTGAGCAGCTGCCTCCTAAGGTGTTATGAATCCAGCAGCTACTTAGTCCTGCTCATTCATTCCCCTTCCTCCTTCCTCTCCACCCCCACGCAAAAACTGGCAACTATGCAGGAACATAGTTCCAGCTCTGAGTCACCACCCCGTGCGGCCAAAGAGAGCGCTGGCTGGAGGTAAACAGCAAGGCAAGCACTTTGTTTCTCTAGGGCCCAATTCTTCTGCTCTTCTTTGGGACTGTGGGGTCGGCCACCCCATCTAGAACAAGACATATGAAACCTACTAGCTGTGGGGTCAGAATGAGTTGCTCCCTCAGTTTTGCCCTGCTATACTATGGTTGGAATCAGCCCCAAAGCAGAGTCTTTGGAGGAGAAATAATGGCTCCTTTTATCAACATTTCACACCGGGCAGGGAAGGGGTTGAGCAGTTAAGCCACAACACCCCCCCTCCCTGATAACAATCATCATTGCTTGGGATGGCTAAGGCTCTCTCATCACAAATTTATCCGTGTGGCTCTCACTCCCAGACCAAAAAAAAAAACCAAACCCGTTGCCGTCAAGTCGATTCTGACTCATAGCAACCCCATAGGGCAGAGTAGAACTGCCCTATAGAGTTTCCAAGGAGCAGCTGGTGGATTCGAACTGCCAACCTTTTGGTTAGCAGCTGTAGCTCTTAACCACTACACCACCAGGGCTTCTCTCACCCACAGAGAGGTCTGCAAAGGAAGAGGGGTCAGAAAAAGACACTAAGGCACCAAAGTCACAGGCTTTACTGCCACCCCTGGATAGGTAATGGTGCTGGGCTTCTCACCAGAGCAGCAACACTGTGGCTGTTTTCACTGCAACCTACATAGGTCTACAGGTCACAGTGCAGGTGAGCACTTGAATATAAGCTCTGCAGAGTAGGGGTTTCTGTTTTCAGTTATGTTTCCAGTGCCTAGCATAGCGCCTGGCACATAGTAGGTGCTCAATTAAGTATCTGCTGAATGAAAAAAAAAATACAGAAGACTTTGTTGTATCTACTTGGGATAATAGTTCTACTAAAATCTGTATCCATTTTTTCCCTATTAGAAATCTCCATATCCTTCCCAATGCCTTAACACTGCCTGTAGTGAATGTTCTATAAATCTCTAAATCCAGAAACAATTTATTCTGAAACTAATGAAGTTCAAACTTTAGGGCCGCTCAAAGGCTCAAGGGAGGGCCCTAGCAATGTGTTTAAATGCTTTTTATAATCTTACATATTTTTAAGGAGGACATCCAACCTGCATAAACATCAAGTCCCACAAAATATAGATCCACCACAGGAGAATGAAATAAAAAATGGCTCATGAGTCATCTTGACATGTCATCCTAACAAGGGCATTTGGTTTAACAAATTTTGTTTTAAGCACAGAGGAGATACACCTTAACCTATAGACATATCCTAATCAATCACAAGTCAATTGCTATAAAGACTGGATTAGGTGTTAACAGCACAAACTCCATTCAACCCACACATACTTGGCCCTACTATGTGCTTAGCATTTGAGTGCTTTGGGGAAAAGCAATGATTACACCATAATTACTCCCAGTGAATGTGAGCTTAAGAAATAGGAGTTTACAATCCAATAGGACAGACAGATACAGACACAGACATAGTTATAGATATATGTATAGATATCTACATATATAGATATCTATACATATGTCTACAGATTGGAATGAATGCTGTAACAGAGAAGTAAAGCAAAGCACACTTACTTGCTAAGTATCAACTTCCTAGGTACAACAACCCTTGAAGGTAAGTCATATTATCCCCATTTGCAAATGAGAAAATCAAGGCCCAAAGGAGTCAAGAACCACCCCAAGGCCATATAACTTAGTAAGTGGCCTGGTCAGAATTCAACCCAGATCTGCCTAACTTCAGAGTGTAGGTTTGTTTTAGTGGCTATACTTCAGTCAATGCCCTGTTGCTCTACAGAACCTCCAAAACATCTGGGGAGACATGCTGGCTTCAGAGCTCCCAGAACCACATCAGGTACCAGCAGAGGCTGGCAAGCTTCCAGAGGCCCATACTTCCACCAATGGAGTAAAGGGAAGTGTCATGAGCTTATTCATCACATATACAGGTATAACTTTTTCACCAGGCAACACCCAAGCAGGGATCAGTGACAGATACCTGTGAGCCAGAGGGGACATCTTTGTTGCCATATTAATCATGCTGGAGCACAGCTCTCATTCTATCATCTCCTGCCCATACATCCTCCCCGGCTCCTCACCGACCAGAGCCTCCTTATCTCTCACTGCTTCCTTGTACCTTTGGCTCCTGCAAATTCATCTGTTCACCAGTTCTCAAGTCACTCTGTCTTTCCTACCCCTGGGCCTTTGCTCCTGTTGTCTTTTTGCCTAATGAATTCTGCCCAACCTTCAAGGCCCCTTCTCTTCCAAGAAGTCCTTCCGGATGACTCCAGGCCACTATGATTTCACCTTCCTCAATACCCAGCACTGAAGGCTTGTAGTCCTCATATAGCAATTATACTTTCCAACAACTCTTTTCATAAATTATTTAAGTACTAAATTTTACAGAAGGGACAGTATACACTAAAAAGAAGTTCTCTTTCCTGCCTCCAATTTAGTGTCAATCCCAGAGGCATTCCTTTACCAGTTTCTTGCATAACCTTTGGGTTTTGGGTTTGTTTTTTTGTTTTTTTGCATTTATTAAATTTTCATGCATTTAAAATTTTATATATACATCTTTTTGGAAAACAATTTACATAAACAGAATAAAACTGTATATATTATTCTATAATTTGCTTTTTACTATACATAGCCTGAGCTTCTCTATATCCACATGCAGGGATAAACATAAGCAGTCACCTCCACACAAAGCTCCCCTAGAACCTCACTGCAGACCAGTCCAACCCTTAGAGAGAGAGGACTCAGAAGCCCATTCCATACACCAAGCCTGCCCCAACATATATCAGAAGTTTCAAACTGATGATCTGCAAAGCAATTCTTCACACAAATTAAATTTTATTTGTTCCTCAGTTTTTAAAAATTAAACCTAAAAACAGAATAATTTCGCATAAAAATTCAGCTCATCTTGGAAAAAGCCGTGGCAACACTGGCCTCCATGAGAGGCAGAATGACCTTTCCAGTTCACTGCAATCCCCACCACTCCCTATTGATTCCCGAGATTCAGGGTGAACACGTGGTGCTATTTATCATCACACTTGCATTTCTAGTTTTCCTATAGTAGACAAGCTTCTTTGTATACATCTCAACCAGAATTGGGAAAACAAAAAGATAAACAGAATCAACCAAATATTACAAAAACACGTTAGAGAGCGTAAACACAGGTTGCTTTTTTTTATTATTTGCTAAACCTCTGAACTCAGGCCTTGACTTGCAATACTGAAGGATTCAATGGGCAAAAAACTGAATGACCCAGGAAGCATCAAAAAAAAAGATGGAAGGAATACAGTGTCACTGTACCAAAAAGAATTGGTCGATGTTCAACTATTTCAGGAGGTAGCATATGATCAAGAACCGATAGTGTTGAAGGAAGAAACCTAAGCTGCACTGAAGGCATTGACAAAAGACAAGCCTCCAGGAACTGACAGAATACCAATTGAGATGTTTCAACACATGAATGCAACGCTGGAAGCGCTCACTCATCTATACTAAGAAATTTGGAAGAAAGCTACCTGGCCAACAGACTGGAAGAGATCCATATTTGTGCCCATTCCAAAAAAAGGTGATTCAACTAAAAGTGAAAATTGTTGAACAATATCATTAATATCACACACAAGTAAAATTTTGCTGAAGAGCATTCAAAAGCGATTACAGCAGTACATTGACAGGGAACTGCTAGAAATTCAAGCTGGATTCAGAAGAGGACATGGAACCAGGGATATCACTGTTGATGTCAGATGGATCCTGGCTGAAAGCAGAGAATACCAGAAAGATGTTTACCTGTGTTTTATTGACTATGCAAAGGCATTCAATTGTAGGGATCATAACAAATTACGGATAACATTGCAAAGAATGCGAATTCCAGAATACTTAATTGTGCTCATGAGGAACTCGTACGTAGATCAAGAGGCAGTCGTTCAAACAGAACAAGGGATAGTGCGTGGTTTAAGGTCAGGAAAGCTGCGCGTTAGGGTTGTATCCTTTCACTATACTTATTGTAGAAGCTGGACTATATGAAGAAGAACATGGCATCAGGATTGGAGGAAGACTCATTAACAACCTGCGATATGCAGATGACACAACCTTGCTTGCTGAAAGCAAAAAGGACTTGAAGAACTTACTGATGAAGATCAAAGACCACAGCCTTCAGTATGGATTACACCTCAACATAAAGAAACAAAAATCTTCTCAGCTAGACAACAAGCAACATCATGATAAATGGAGAAAATATTGATGCTGTCAAGGATTTCATTTTACTTGGATCCACAATCAATACCCACGGAAGCAGCAGTCAAGAAATCAAATGACATATCACACTGGGCAAATCTGCTGCAAAACACCTCTTTAAAGTGTTAAAAAGCAAAGATGTCACCTTGAAGACTAAGGTACACCTGACCCAATCCACGGTGTTTTCAATTGATGTATATGTATGTGAAAGCTGGACAATGAATAAGGA
Organism: Trichechus manatus latirostris; assembly: GCF_000243295.1. Lineage (NCBI taxonomy): Eukaryota > Metazoa > Chordata > Mammalia > Sirenia > Trichechidae > Trichechus > Trichechus manatus. Next base: position 9,173,968 of record NW_004443942.1, read on the forward strand.
AGACCAAAGAAGAATTGATGTGCTTGAATTATGGTGTTGGTGAAGAATATTGAATATACCATGGACTGCCAGAAGAACAAACAAATCTGTCTTGGAAGAAGGACAGCCAGAATGCTCCCTAGAAGTGAGGATGGCGAGACTTTGTCTCACATACTTTGGACATGTTATCAGGAGGGACCAGTCCCCGGAGAAGGACATCATGCTTGGTAAAGTAGACAGTCATCAAAAAAGAGGAAGACCCTCAAAGAGATGGACTGACACAGTGGCTGCAACAATGGGCTGAAGCATAGCAATGATTGTGAGGATGGTGAGGACTAGGCAATGTTTTGTTCTGTTGTACATAGGGTCACTACCTAACAACAAACCTCTGTACACATCTGAGCTTGCTATCCCTGTCTTATACCATTACCACTGAATCTAGAGAAGACCTTCCTTTTAGGAAGAGACCTGTTCTAAAGAATAAAAATTTCTTGCATACGGGTAAGAACTAGGGGAAGATGGCAAAAATAGTTCAGAAATCTCCCCTGTCACAAAAATCTCAGAAGAATCTTCCCAACAGTGAAAAGAGAATGGACTCGCCCTTAGCCTTCCTTGACTGGTCTCCTGAAGAGGTAAGCCCCAAGCTAGACAGCAGACTGTTTCTTCCATAAAGTGAAAAATCCAGAGAGGCACTGACAACAGTGCTGTCCCTGAAGAATCCAAACGAGGAGAGATGCCAACGGATGCAAGCCCCTAATACATACCCAAAGGGGCCTCTGATGGCAGGCAGTGACTCCTGAAACAGTAAAGCATCTGACCAAGTGCTGCCTGGGACAAGATCACAGACCACTCCCAGTCTGAAAAATGCAGTCTACTGTGATTGTCCCTGGGTGGTGCAAAGGTTAACATGCTCAGCTGCTAACGCAAAAGTTGGAAATTCAAGTCCATCCAGAGGTGCTGCAGAAGAAAGGCCTGGCAGTTTGCTTCCAAAAAACCAGCCATTGCAAACCCTATGGAGTATTCACTAACTAGATAGTAGACAAGAATTATCTCAGGTGAAGGGAAAGACAACACACATTATAGGGGAAGTCAGCACAACTAGACTAAACTAAAAGCTAAGAAGTTTCCTGAATATAACCAAACACTTCAAGTGACACAGTAGCAAGGATGGGGGTCTGGGGACCATGGTTTCAAGGGACAGCTAGGTCAACTGGCATAACAAAGTTTATTAAGAAAACGTTCTGCATCCCACTTTGGTGAACTGCGTCTGGGTTCTTAAAAGCTAGCGAGCGGCCATCTCAGATGCATCAATTGGTCCCAACCCACCTGGAGCAAAGCAGAATGAAGAACACCAAAGACATAAGCAAAATATTAGCCCAAGAGACAGAAAGGGCCACATAAACCAGAGACTTCATCAGCCTGAGACCAGAAGAACTAGATGGTCCCTGGCTACCACCAATGACCACCCTGATGGGTAACACAACATAGAGTCCATGATGGAGCAGGAGAAAAGCGGGGTGCAGAACTCATATTTTAGTAAAAAGACCAGACTTCATGGTTTGACTGAGACTGGAGGGACCCCAGAAGACATGGCCCCCGGACTCTTTGTTAGCCCAAAACTAAAACCATTCCTGAGGCCAACTCTTCAGACAAAGATTACACTGGACTATAAGACATAAAATGATACTCACAAAGAGTGTGCTTCTTAGCTCAAGTAGATACGTAAGACTAAATGGGAAACTCCTGTCTGGAGGCGAGATGAGAAGACAGAAAGAGACAGGAGTTGGTTGAATGGACACGGGAAATCCGAGGTGGAAAGGAGGAGTGAGCTGTCACAGTATAGGGAGAGCAACTAGGGTCACAAAACAATGTATGTACAAATTTTTGTATGAGAAACTAACTTGAATTGTAAATTTTCACTTAAAGCACAATTAAAAAAAAGAAAACTCTATGGGGCACAGTTCTACTCTGGCACACATGGGGTCTCCATGAATTAGAATCAACTCAACAGCAACTGCATTGGTTTTTATTGAGATGTTTGGAGAACAGGCCCTGGAGTCAGGCCTTCAGCTGCCCACAGCACAGACAGGCAAACTGCTTCAGAAAGGACCTGTGAAAAGCTGCCACCATTTAAAAAAAATAATTGCTTAAGCTAGATATTCGGGAGGAATTTTTAAAAGCCCACAATTACTAGATCATCAGATATGAATGATATTTTATTACTTGCCCCCAACACAATGTGTGATGTAAGTATATTTGTTCATTCATTTAACAAATATTTGAGAGCCAGCTAGGTCCCAGTCACATGTCTTATGCCTGAAGGGTGAGTAATCAAGAAAAGGGAGGAGGTGTGTAACAGCCTAGCCTCCATATCCTGTCAAAGGTGAACAAAAGGACAGAGTTTTCAGATTCATGAATGATCATTTGTCTTCTTAGTCAAGAGCTATAAATTCTCAATTAGTTTATTAAGCCAGCTTGAGACCTATGTCATCACAAAGGGTAAACCTTGCCTTCCAGAAATTACAGTACCAAGAGTTTTCGAGTTGAACATAACTCTGAGCGCACCTCATCCAATCTCTTTGTTTTACAGATGAAGAAACTAAGGCCTGGGAAGCTAAGAGAAGAGGTCGAGGTCAGAGTCATTACTGAACTATAACAACTGGTTCTTGAAAACAAGAATTAAGAAAAAAAATCAGTGGGGAGGGAGGATGAGGGTTATTTACTAAGTAGATAGTAGATAAGAATTATCTTAGGTGAAGAGCATGACAGCACACACTACAGGGGAAGTCAGCACAACTGGACTAAACGAAAGCTAAGAAGTTTCCTGAATACAATTAAACGCTTTAAGAGACAGAGTAGCAGGGGTAAAGGTCTGGGGACCATGCTTTCAGGGGACATCTAGGTCAACTGGCATAACAAAGCTTATTAAGAAAATGTTCTGCATCCTACTTTGGTGAGTGGCGTCTGGGGTCTTAAAAGCTTGCAAGCAGCCATCTAAGATGCATCAATTGGTCCCAACCACCTGGAGTAAAGGAGAATGAAGAACACCAAAGACACAAGGAAAGTATTAGCCCAAGAGACAGAAGGGGCCACACAAACCAGAGACATCATCAGCCTGAGACCAGCAGAACTAGATAGTGTCCAGCTACCACCAATGACCACACTGACAGGGAACGCAACAGAGAGTGCCTGATGCAGCAGGAGAAAGGTGGGGTGCAGAACTCAAATTCTAGTAAGAAGATCAGACTTAATGGTTTGAGACTGGAGGAACCCTGGAAGGCATGGCCCCCAGTTCTCTATCAGCCCAGAAATAAAACTACTTCCGAGGCCAACTCTTCAGACAGGGATTGGACTGGACTGTGGGACATAAAGTGATACTCATGAGGAGCGTGTCTCTTAGCTCAAGTAGATAAGATACAAGAGACTAAACGGGCAGCTTCTGTCCGGAGGTGAGATGAGAAGGCAGAGAGGGTTAGAAGCTGACTGAATGGACATGGGGAATCAGGGGTGGAAAGGAGTATGCTGTCACAGTATGGGGAGAGCAATTAGGGTCATGTAACAATGTACGTACAAAGTTTTGTATGGGGGACTAACTTGAAATGTAAGCTCTTTAAACTACAACAATAAAAAAATTTTTTTTTTAAATCACATATTGTTTCAAAATTAATTTCCTGCCTTAAACAAAGTCCACCTTCTAGTAACTAATTTCCACTAGTAAACATGAAAAATATATTTTAGAGCTGAGAATTCCTATGCCAGTGAAAAGATCTTGCACAGAAACCCAGTATTATTGGTCTGGATTCCAGCAGCATATAATAGCAAACTCTTAGTGGCTTTGATTTACTACAATCCCAGTGAGTCTACAGTGTGGCACAGTCATGACAATGGCCACTAGGACCTTCACTACCACCACAAGTTGCTGTCGAGTCAATTCCAACTCATGATGACCCTATGTGTGTCAGAGTAGATCTGTGCTCCATAGGGTTTTCAATGTCTAATTTTTCAAAAGTCGAACACCAGGCCTTTCTTCCAAGGTGCCTCTAGGTGGACTCAAACTGCCAACCCTTTTGGTTAGCAGCTGAGCATGGTAACCGTCTGCACCACCCAGAGACTAGGATCTTGGTCATTTAATAGTCCATACTATTAACTAACAAGGGAGGTAAAATGTTCTTCTATTTTGTACTAATCAGATCCCCTACCCAAACACTGTGTCCACTTCTGGGAACCATACCGATAGGCCAAAATGAAAAGCTGAGGCATGTGCAGGAGAGACAGGCCAGGTTTGTGAAGGGCTCAAAAGGGTCAAACAAAGCCTCATCACTGAAGGAACTGAAGTTGTATAGCCTCAGCAGACTCAGGACACATGACCACTGCCCTCATCGCTGAAGGGCTATCATGAGAAAGAGTAATTCAATTTTTTCCCTGAGGTCCAAGATGACTGAACTAGCTTCACTGGGTGGAGTCACTGGGAGGCATACTTTCCAAGAAACTGAGTGCCAACAATGTCACAGTCAGAGTAGCCTCTGTAACCACTGATGGCTTCTTCCCTGTTGGAAGTTTTCAAGCTCAGGACAATACACCACTTGGCAAGGATACTGCTTAAGAACGAACACAAACACCAGATCTTGAATCTGCCAAGATGACCTTATGCTCCCCTCCAGCTCTGTGAATCTATTAACCCATGAACCACACCAATTATGAGAGTGATGAGATTTCTGAAAAATATGGCTAGGATGCAGAGAGCCTGAGCATTAAGAGATGTTTATGCTGGGAAAGGGAGTCCCCGGATGTTGCAAACAGTTAACATGCTTGGCTGGTAACAGAAAGGTTGAAGGTTCAAGTCCACCCAGAGGCACCTCGGAAGAAAGGCCTGGAAATCTCCTTTCTAAAAATTAACCATTGAAAACCGTATGGAGGATAGTTCTACTCTGACATGCATGGGGTCACCATGAGTCGGAACTGAATTGATGGTAACTGGTAACTGGTGTGGTGGGAAAACAGAGAACAAGACCCTGTACAGAGCTATGGCTGAGACCCTATACCCAACTCCCAGGGATCTGGCAATAAGAGCAGGTGGTCACAGCCCTACAGGTGAGGCTGTTCTAGACCCTTTATGTCTCTTCTCACAGGAAGACTGACACTATTTCAAAAAGATTCAGGATTTCCATTGGAATCCAAGTCCAAAAACCACATTCCCTCCCTGCATCATGATGTCTCCTCTGACCCTACCCTGGGTATTTAATTTGTTCAAGTTAAATAACAATACCAGGCAAGTGGGAAGGGAAGAGGTCACTTTCCCCCTCTGGACCTCAATCTTCTCGTCTGTAAAATGGGAGAACTTCAGAGAGCAAGAACACAAGGAGCCCTTCCAGTTCTGACACCCTAACTCTGCTCTACCACTGTACCTTACTAGATTCCCTGTCTCTGAGTGTCCCTTCCATACTGGTGGGGCCAAGAATGTGGTGACAGGGGAGGCAGTAACTCTTCAGTACCCAGCACAAGAAAGACACAGCCAATAGTTTTTGCCATGCTACCCTGAGGTCAGAGCAGTAATGGAAGGAGGAAACCAAGAACAGGCAGAAAGTCGTCTGTCTGAGCTCACTCACAGGTGCGCAGCTTAGAGTGACCCACAAAAATCTTGACATTTAGTGCTTTAGTCCATAAACTGGTGCTGTGCTGTAAAGTATCAGCACGCAGATCTGAGAGCTGGCTGTGCACAGAGCCCAGGGGAGCTCCAAGAGGAATTGAAGCACGGGGTCTTTGTTTGGAAAGGAAAAAGTTAGCAGGCGGGGCATGAGAGGTAAAGTAGCCTAGCCACATTCCAGGAGGAGGAGCCTCCTGCGGCTGCGCCCCACAGTGCTGATGCTGCCGAAGGAATCGGGTTACCAAGCTGCCCTTCCTCCCTCCACACCTGCTTTCTCACTGGGACCTTTAGCTTGGCAAGACCTCCTGTTTCCCAAATGCCCCCTCAAAGTTTTTTCTAGCAGTGGTGTTTACGAAGCCAAAGGACCCCAGAGGGGAGTGGGCAACCAGGGCCTGAGGGACGTCCTTCCTCTCTGGCCTGGCGTCCCTCCACAGCCCAGGAAGGGAGACCATCACACCCTCAGTGCTGGGGAAAGGACTCAGGACATCCGGTCGGGGCGGGGGCGGGGGGGGGGAGTGGGTGGTTTCTGCCTATCTCACTTCTAGAAACGGACAAAATGGGATGATTTCGGAAAACCCCCACACAAGTCAATTTCCTAG
>NW_004443942.1:9180289-9213782 GCF_000243295.1 Trichechus manatus latirostris
CTTGAGGAACACAGCAGGAAAAAGGCACCTGACCCCCTGTACCCTGAGTACCCAGAGTTTCCAGTAAGCAAACTGCTGAGTCCAGAAGGACTATCCCGTCAGACTTTTCTAGTTTTAGTCTAGTAATGCTTTTGTCTGGTTTTCTTTTTTGTCTTAGATGTGAATCAAGGCAGGACAGGAGAGAGGAGTGTGCAGGGGAGAGGCAATAAAGTCAGTGGGAAGAGTGTGGTTTAAGAGCCAGGGCTGGGTTCCAATCACACTCCAGTAGTGTGACTCTAGCCTCAGACTCCTCTCTGAAAAACACCTTCTAAATGGTGCCTGGCACCAAGGAGGTAAACAATAAGGGGCAGGAGTCCCAAAGTGGTGCACACAGTTAACATGCTCAGCTGTTAACTGAAAGACTGTCAGTTCGATTCCACCCAGAAGAGCCTTGGAAGAAAGCCCTGGCCATCTACTTCCAAAAAATCAGCCACTGAAAACCCTCTGGAACACAGTTCTACTCTCACACACATGGGGTTGCCATGAGTTGGTGTCACTGACTCGATGGCAACTTGTTGTTTTGGGTTATCAGGGTCCCTTCTCCCTAGAGAAAACCTACCAGTACTCTACATCCTAAACAGAGGGCCCACAATGCCAGTGTGCCAGACCTCTCCTGAAGATATCTAAAAATGTATGCAGAGAGGGGAGAGTAGATAAAGAGCCACATAAGAGAGGCATATCCATAACAGTAACTTTGGTGAGCACTTATTATATTCCAGGCACTCTGCAGGCATTATCTCAGGCCTTATTATAGTCCTAGGAGGTAGGTACTATTATCATCCTCATTTTACAGATGAGGAAACTGAGGCTCAGAGAAAATAAAGGATTTGTGTCTGATTATACAGGTAGGTAGGAGTGGAGCCAGGATTCAAACCCAGGCCCTCTGACTCTAGAATTGGAGTCAAAAGTTGAACTATTCCCCGTGAAGAGAACCTGGCAAAATCAGCTCCTTACATTTCTAAGGCAAGAAGAAAACTCTGATACAGGGTAAGGGCTTAACAGAAGAAGCTCTTCTTATTAGGGTCTCCTCCCTCTGAAGATAAATCACCAACCCTCCAAATCCCTGTCTGAAGGCCCCAGAACTCTGGTGTGGGTACTGGCTGGGAAGTCTGCAGGTTAGAGCCCAAAATTTGCTGGTCATCTTTGACAGAGAATGACTCCTACCTTTGAAGAAGGTAACAAAGAAAATAGGAATGCAAAGCATCCTTGACTCTGCACCATCCACCTCTCACAAGTATCCCTACTTTGGAGATAGCTGCACATCACTGACTCTGCGTCACACATTTAAACTGCACTTTTCCAGATCCACACTCAATTCCCCAACGTCAAACTGTGTTGGCAGAGAGGGATGCAGACAGCAGAGAGAGCTCAGTGAATCGCTTTCTCTGCTAGTGATGGTGTCTGATGCATGTTAAACACCTCCCTGCAATTCCTCAAGCGTCTATTAATCAGTGAACCAAGAGCATAGAAGGCGCCAAGGAAAAATCTGCCATTGTGGGAAAAAGACAACCTGAGAGGCCTCCTTACTAACCCACAAAGACTACTACACCCAAGGTGAGGCAGTCATAGTAATGGCCCAATCATTGAGATACTGGGTCCAATTGCCACGAATCAAGACATTAAAAGGGCCCTCAACTAAAAGAGGGCAAAATCCACTTTTCCCCAGCCTCATCTCAAGACTGGTTGAGCCAAAGAGAGAATTTTCCCAAAACTGATTTCAAAATAAACATGGAAAAGTCATTTTCCTTTGTAAATTCAACTTTACCTTCCCTATAAAATGGCACTACAATGCCATCAGTCTTCCCCAGTTCACAAGATCAAACAGGATACATGATGGTCCTCAAGGTTCTTCGGTCTACAGGCCCCTTCTCACGCTAAATATCCTCCCCGGGCAAGGTCATTCCCTGAATGGTTATGACTCCTAAAGTTGTATATCCAGAGCTATCCACTCACTAGGAGCCCTGGTGGTGCAGTGATTAAGAGCTTAGGCTGCTAACCAAAAGGTCAGCAGTTCAAATCCACCAGCCACTCCTTGGAAGCCCTATGTATGGGGGCAATTCTACTCTGTCCTATAGGGTTGCTGAGAATTGGAATCAACTCTACAGCAGTGGGTTTGGTTTTTGGTTTTTATTCACTCTCTTGAGCCCTAGATCTCTATATTCAACTGCGGACAGAATATTTCTACCAAGATGTCCCATTAAAAAAAAAACCATGCACCAGTTGCTGTCAAGTCAATTCTGACTCATGGCGATGCCATGCGTGCCAAAATAGAACTGTGATCCATAGGGTTTTCAATGGCAGGTTTTTCAGAAGCAGATCACCAGGCCTTTCTTCCAAGGAGCCTCTGGGTGGATTTGAACTTATAAGCTTTCAGTTCACAGCCAATAGTTTAATTGTTTGCGGCACCCAAGGACTCTAAATGCCCCATACCAAAAACCTATTGTCTTCTAGTCATTTCCAACTCAAAGCAACCCTATAGGACAGAGTAGAACTGCCATGTAGGGCTTCCAAGAAGTGGCTGGTGGATTCGAACTGCTGACCTTTTGGTTAGCAGCCAAGCTCTTAAACACTATGCATAATCACCATTAAATCAACACATTCCAAATTGGGACACTGTCCACCCCTTCCAACCCATTTCTCCTCTTCTTTTCCACATCTTGGTGAAGGTCACCACCATACTTAGTAGCAGGGGCATTTGGAAAAATGGTGGTTAACATTTTTGTTGTCACAATGACTAGGGGGTATTTAGTGGGCAGGGGGCTCAGTGCTAAACAACACTGTCCTGCACAATGAAAATCTGTCCTCCAAAATGTCAACAACAACACCGTTCAGGAAATGCTGGAAGTCATCCCTCATTACCCATCAGTCACCAACACTAGTCAACTCTTCTTCCTATATCACCAATCCAGCAGTAAAAATAGCATAAGGACAGCGTCTGACCACCTCTCTCTTCACAAGGGGGAAGGAGAATCGAGATCAATAGCCCAAGGCCGATTACTATGAGGCGGAGGTCAGACATGCCTCTCTCTCTGCCATCTTTACCAATTCTGACACCAACCATCCCTCCCAAGGTACTCTCTACTTCTTTTCTGGGTTTGATAATTCATTGCAATGGCCACACAGAACTCACAGACAATACTCACAATTATGGGGTTTATTAGGGAAGTAACAGCTTACAATTCAGGTTCAGGAACACTCAGGATACAGTTCTTCCAGTAGGACAGCCTCTTCTCAGCCGTGCCCTCAGGCACACTTTTCTCTGGCCCTCGGCTTCTGCCCTGCTTGGGCTAGTGTTACAAAGCTCTTTTACCTCTGCCAGAGGCACCCTACTCCACCAGTAAGCCTTGGCTGGAAGGCACTCAGCTCTAGCTCCATAGGTGAGCAAACCTAGCTACACCAAGTGGCCGAAGGCAGCCTACTCCACCAGCAAGCCTCTTTCCAAAAGCACTCAGCTTTCTCTCTCCATCTCCTGCTGCCAGTCTCTCCTGCCACTGTTTCTCTGCCACCACTTCTCGCTGTCTTCAGTGTTACAGCATTCTGTCTGTCTCTCTCAGTCTCTTGGTTCAAGGAGCTTCACAGCACAGGTATCCTGGGTCCAAAGGACGTGCTCTGTCCTTGGTCCTTCTTCCTTCGTGGTGGTGAGATCCTCTCTCTGCTCTGGAATTGTCTTTCTTTTAAGCCTACCAGGATGGCAAAGCTGACCGATCCCCTTGGCAGGCCACAACTACCTTATCTGCACAGTCCTGCCCAATCACTTGGGTGGGAGTTACAAGACCATGGCAAGAAAGGCCACACACAAGCTATCCATCACGTACATCAGCCCACCCTTTCCATCCCCAGGGCCACTTTCATTGGGAGAACTGCGGTAGCCTCTAAGGTGGTCATCCTATCTCCACCCCTACCCACCAATCAATTCCCAGCTCTCTTTTAACAATCTTCCACACAGCTACCTACATTATCGCTAAACCTACAAATCATGTCACTCCTTGCCTTAACATCATCTGATGGCTCTCCTCATCTTCAGGATAAAAGTTAAACTCAGCAGGGCAAACAATACCTTTTATCCATGGCTCACCATTCCCCACATGGATGCCCAGGCTCTAGTGCTGCCTCAGTGTCTGCACACACTGCTTCCTTTTTCTTGAAAGCTGTCTCCCTGACTCTCTCTGGCCAGCTTCCATCTATCCTTTAAAACTCAGCACAAGGGCCACTTCCTCCTAGAATCCTTCTCTGAGCCCAGGCAGAGTTAAGTGACTGCTTGTGGGCACTGGGATGACATTTACCACCTTATTCTGATTGTTGTCGTGCTTGCCCTTCCTCTCTACTAGCTCTGATTGTCCAGTACAGCACATCAAGCCAAGCATACAATATGAGCTTGTTGCCGTCAAGTCGATTGCGACTCATAGCAACCCTACAGGACAGAGCAGAACTGCCCCATAGAGTTTCCAAGGAGCGCCTGGTGGATTCGAACTGCCAACCTTTTGGTTAGCAGTCACAGCACTTAACCACTATGCTGCCAGGGTTTCCTAATGAATATCTAGTGAATTCTATTTACAGCTTATAAAGCATATACAGCTCACAGAGTACCATCTCACGTGGTACAATGACCTGCAGAGGTAGTTACTATCACTATTAACATTTCAAAGAAGAGGAAACTAAGACTCAGAGGGGTTAAGCTTCTTGCCCAGGTTCATGTGACTAAGGGGTGGAGCCACTACTTGAACCAGGTTCTCTGCTCTTTGTCACAACATCACTCTACATGAAAGGTACAGATACCCAGTTGGCGTGTGAGGGTGTCACTGTCCTGTCTTCTTTGAGCATAGGGGTAACCTAACATGCAGAGCTCTGAAACACCCATCCACATTACCCAGGCTGCACAGCACCATTTCTACTCCCTTTGCTACACCCCAAACATACAGTGCAGAAACCCCAAAGCCAGCAAGAGTCTGGTTTTACTATCAGAAACAGCCCCACTCTGCCTGCATGCGACATAACGGCCCCAGTGTGCCGACTGGGTGCAGAGAGGGACGGTGAAGGACAGGTGGTTAGTGGCAGCATTTATCGAAGTATGATGCTCTGCTTTAAACAGGCCGCCCCGTGGAGAAGGTGTATTAAGCAAGACATCTGAGTGCCTGGGAAGGGGGAGGAGGGACAAGACAGGCAAAGCAGCTCTGCAAGCTGTCCGGCTGTGTCATGTGAAAGGCTGGTAGTTCCTAATTACTTACTGAGAGTTTTCATGAGCACCTCACATATGCCATTTTGCTTCAGGAACACAAAGCTATTAGAAATGGGATTTCAGACTTTACAACCCTATCCGTGGCTGCTGCGGAGAGCATTCCCTCACACAGACACATTTGGCTCAAATGTGAATTTAAAAGGTGATTAAGGAACTGTGTAGTTTGGTTCTGCAAGCCTCTCAGGAGGGAAGGGAAATGATAAATGCTCCTTTCAGGGCTCTTGGTGGCAATCACTACCCACTTCCACAGTGTCATTCAGACATCACCGTGACAACCATCGAAAGGCTTCCTTCCTCTGTGCCAAAGACAATGGAAATTTTAATTAAGACCATTCATCTCTTTTCTGACCGATGGAATAAAAACATCAAGAATATGTTACCTAGAAATACATGACCGGGAACACTTTCAGAATTCAAAAATATTTCTGCTGCTTTCCACAATGTCACATGATCCCTACATTCCCAAAGCCTGCCTTCCCACTCTCTCAACAACTTAAATTTTACAGAGCTCATAAATTCCAACTTGTCTGAATCGTTTATCAAAAATTATAAAACTAGGTAAACACTCCAATTTAATTTTCTGTGATTGAGAACAGAATTCTAGCCATTTTTACTTCGGTCATAAAATTCAAAAGGTCTGATACATTTTCATAAAGTGCTTTCAATACACTCTGAGACAACCCAAGATTAGACTTGACTGTTCTGTGGCCTTTGGACATGAGTAGATCCAGATTTAAACTGTCCACCTGTGTGACTCTGGGTTACTTATTTAACCTCGTTGAGATTTAGCATGCTCATCTGGAAGACAGAAGTAGTAACGCCTACTTTGGAGCATTGTGAGGGGAAGAAATGATGACAGTAATACATCTAGCACCTTGCCTGGTCCATAGTGAGCTATCAATAAATAGCAAGTATTAATTTTACTCTGCCTTATTTTGACTTAAAAAGAGTTAAGAAAGGCCCGTGTCCACTCTTACTATGAAATGTCTCTGGCATGTATTGGTTCCTCTCCCTTCCTTGTCCTAAATCCCAGCTCTCATCATCTCTCACCTGGGCTATTCCAACAGCCTCCTAATTAACCTCCTTGCTTCTAGACTCTGCTTTCTCTAGCTCACTGTCCTCATGGCCACTCAACCAATATTCTAAAATCCAGACCCTTGCTGGTCACTCTGTTCTGGATGAACCTCTGATAGGACTTTCAGGGGGAAAAATATGTCTTTACTAAAAACATTTTAAAAGTCCTAAATAAAAATGGAGTAGAAAATCCCAATGTTGTAAAGATGTTGATTCTTTCCCAAACTGGTTTATAAATTCAATGTGATACCAGTCAAGATCTCTGAGTATTTTTTGTGGAGCTTCGCAAACTGACCTTAAAATCTAAATGGAAGAAAAAAGGACAAGAATGCCAAGAACATCCCCATCATCACAGAAAATTCTATTGGACAGTTGCTATTGTAGCGTAACTGATTATTGTTTCAATGGGTTTTGCTTTAGAGAAATGTGTTCAATATAGATTAAAATTTAGTACAAAAATACGTAGGTAGGGAGACAGTATGTTAATGAAAATACTTACAGGTGACCCCTGATTAGGGTGTGAAGAAAAACCTTCTATGCCAACCCAGTGTAGGAATCAGCCTGGGGAAAGTGGAAGCCAAGAAGAAAAGCAGATTGGGAAAGAAGTAATGATCTTCATCAAATGCCTACTATGTTTCAGGCACTGTGCTATGTGCTTTCCATATGATTTTCATTTAATATTCACTATAAGCATGTATCATCAGTTGCCACTGAGTCAATTCTGACTCACGGTGACCCCACGCGTGTCAAAGAAGAACTATGCACCATAGGGTTTTCAATGGCTGATTTTTCAGAAGTAGATCACCAGACCTTTTTCCTGAGGCATCTTTAGGTGGACTGGAATCTCCAATCTTTTAGGTAGTAGCCAGAGTGTGTTAACCATCTGCACCATTCAGGGACTCCCCATGATGATGTAAAGTATATAGCATTATTTCTATTAAACATTAGGAAAACCAAAGCCAAAGAGCCCTCATGAGTGGTAGAATGACAAACAGAATCTTGCTCCCTGGGATTCCTCTTCCTACCTTACTTGTGAGCTGTTCTCAGGCCTGCTCTTAGCAGCCCCAGGTATCAGCAAGGGAGACGGAGAGCCCAGGTGCCAGAGGTATGCAGGAAAGTGTTGGCGAGCTCACCAGGGTTAGGCTGGAGGAGTGGGCACCTATAGAGCTGCTCCTCCCCTTGCTCCCCACTCCCATTCCCCACTCACACAGTCCCAAGGAGGGCACCTGGACCTTACTTCTAGACATACACACATACACAGTAAGGGGAAGGCCTTGAGGCCCCAGAGCTTGCCACCTTCCAGGCCAAGAAATCCAGGTCACACTTCAAGTTGCCAACTTAATATGTAATCGGAAAAGAACTCTCCACATTTAAGACTCTCACAGGTTGTAAATCCTCAGCTTTACTCTGATTGCATGACAGCAAATTCTGCCCTCAAATATACAGTTGGATCTCAATAAATTTCACTTCGCTGATCCATAAATCCTGTTAAAAAACATACGCCTGGTCTAGTCTGCCCTTAGCTCAGGTGGAAAGGAGGGGGCTATAGTGAATTCTCATTCTGTTAAGACCTTGTAACTTTCATGAGGTGTTTTACTGGGTTACAAGTAGACTATGAAATGCTGGCATAAGCAATTATACTTGGACAATAAAATGGAACAAATTACCTAATGGCATAGACACTACTACATTTCTTCCTTTGACTTGTATTCAATTTGACGTTAACTACCCATCATATTCCAAGATCAGCTTTTTCTTGTAAATAAAGCTGTGCACAGAAATGAGCACAAAATTGTGATCACTAGCAATTTAGCGGTCCTTGGACAGACTCAAAGCCAAGTGAGAAATGAGAGGATGAAAGGCAGAAGGCTTTGAGGAGTGGCTGGATTCTGACACCAACTCAGTTCATGGACAAACATTTGTGACATTTTTTTTCCCCAAAAAACCTTTATTCTAGGACATAAATTCTCAAACTAGTACAAGCAGCACAACACGTGAAGTCATGATGTTCTTTTTGCAAAATACAATGGAATACATATGTTATGAAAGTTTATTTTTGGTTCCTAACTTAAAAAAAGTAATACATATCCCTTATAGAAAAATTGGAAAACCTAGAAAAGTAGACAGCTGGGAAGAAAAAAAAATACTACCTCTACTCCCACAAACTAGACAATCAACCAGGAACTAAATATTTAATTTCGTACTAAATTCACTTTTTAAAAGTTAATTTCAGTGAGGACAAGTTAACATAAGCCAAAAGTTTAAAGAAAATGTTATGTTATCCACTATTCCTAAAATTCCACTATTAGCAATTCATTTATTTGGGTAAGCATTATCCTTCCCAACTTTTTTCTTTTTCTTTGTAGCAGCTTTATTGAGATAGAATTCAGTTGTCACACAATTCATTCAAAGTGTATAATTCAATGGTTTTTAATGTATTCACAGTTGTGCCACCATCACCACAATCAATTTTTAGAACATTTTCACCATCCCAAAATGAAACCCAATCCCCTCCCACTCTCCCTCCATCCCTAGGCAACCACTAAGCTACTTTCTGTCTCTATAATTTGCCTATTCTGAACATTTCACATGAATGATATTATACAATACGTCAACTTTGTGACTGGTTTTGTTCACTTAGCAAAATGTTCTCAATGTTCTTCCACATTGTAGCATCAATCTGTACTTAACTCCTTTCTATTGCCAAAAATATTCCATTGTATAGATAAACCAGGAGCCCTGGTGACGCAGTGGTTAAAGTGCTCAGCTGCTAACCGAAATGTCAGCGGTCTGAACATAGCCACTCCACGGCCGCTGCACGGGACAAAGATGGGGCAGTCTGCTTCCGTAAAGGTTACAGCCTTGGAAACGCTATGGGGCAGTTCTACTCTGTCCTATAGGGTCACCATGAGTCGGAATCCACTCGATGGCAATGGCTTTTGGGTTTGGTATTGGTTTCCTAGGGCTGCTGTTAAAAATTACCACAAGCTGGTGGTTTAAAACAACAGAAATTTATTCTCTTACAGTTCTGAAGGCCAGAAATCCAAAATCAAGGTGTCAGCATGGTTGGTTCTTTGGCTTGTAGACTCATCCCTCCAGTCTCTGCGTCCATCTTCACATACCCTTCTCCCCTGCGGTTTGTGTCTCAAACCTCCCTCTCCCTGTCTCTTATAAGGACACTGTCACTGGATTTAGGGCGGTCTCATCTGGGGACCGTTAACTATATCTGCAAAGACTCTTTTTCCCAATAAGGTCACATTCACAGGTTTCTGGGGTTAGGATTTGGATATGTTTTTTGAGGGTCATTATCCAACCCATTACACTACCTAAGAGAGGATGTGAGAATTGAGATAAGGCATGTAAAGGACTTAGCACACAGCTGCGCATAAAGTAAATGGTCAGCAAGTAATAGCTATTATTATTAACAACAGATTTGATCATTAACACTTGACAATGCATGAATTATTTGAAACAGTTCTTCCCACTAGGGGAGAGTCTAAGTCACCAAGAACTGAGACAGAGAAACTGGAGATGGGGGAAAGACAGGGAGAGTACAAGATGAAAAACAAATAGCTTCTAGTGGACCATTTCACAGTCTTGTTCTAGGAGTCACTGCCAGAGGCCAGCCCAGAGTTATCTCACCTCCTTCACCCTTCCAATAATGATGTAAGCACCTAATTCCTGGATTAAATCCATTTCTGTTTAGAACAGTTAGAGCAGGTTTTCATTACTGCCACTGAACCCTGACTGAAATGGGAAGGAACTAGAAGCCGTTTGAGTCATGGCTGTATCACTATGGCCTCAAGGCATAACATATAACTGAAGTCAACCAAATAGGGTGAATGAGTAAATGAATAAATGGACAAACAGAATGTGCTTGGGATGTATGCTCACCTAGGTGAATGAGGACCCCATCCCCAGAGGGTCTTGGACAAGGCTGAGAAATAGAGCATAGAATCCAGCAACCAAGCTTCTCACCGCCCATCCAAAATCTATCACCATTGCACAGACATCCACATAAAATATTTTTCATTTCTTTGTTGCCAGCATACAGGGATTACAGATTCTGGAGAACGCTGCTTTCTTGTATTTATTTTGTGAAGTCATGAGTGAGAAGGTGAAAAGGCCTCCATTTGTGCTCCTTGGCATATAAATAGCTCACAGTGGAAAGAAAAGGCGAGCCAATGGTTCCAAATTCAAAATTAAGGCAGGCTGTTCTGACAAGGTCCAAATTACAGAGCACTCCAGGCAGAAATAAAGAGAGACACTTTTCAGAGAAATTCTATTTTCCCGTTCAATTCTGAAAGAGAGAGCCAGGCCAAGAAAATCCTTATGGCCTTAAACAAATTTATTTGGTTTCCACGGCCATTAAGGGCCAGCACACAGTGAGGCAACAAAAGATACTCTATCTAGGCTTTTGTCCTTCTTGCCATGTTCCCTCCCTTCAGAGACTGGAAAAATATTACTGCCACTTGATTCTTCAGCAAGGTATAAAGATAGAGCCAGTTGTATATTCCTGCTGCACAATTTTGCAAATCACTATCTTCCTCTGATATCTTTCACAGCCTAAACTGCAGAGCTCTCTCCCAGACTTTGAAACTATCAGAGTACCACAGGTTTGGGTTTTGCAGTCCATTCTGGGGTTCCTCTTGACAGGCCTGCGTTGCCTTAAAACATTGTGTGTCCATTCATTCACTAAGCTCAAGCATAACTGCTGAGTGCCTGTCGTGTACCCATCAGAAATACTCTAAGCTCCAGACTGATCTTTCCAGTGTCAACAACTCTAATTGCTGTTTCCTAAGCTGTTCATCACAGTATTACTGAAAACCTGAAAATTACCTGTCTAACCACAAAGGAATGGTTAATAAAATACGATACACTTCCTCAATAGAATACTGTACACTCATTACAAACAATGTTTATCAAGAAGCTAAGCTTAATAAATGCTTATGTTAAATGAAAACCAGGCAACACTCAAATTGTACATAAAATATAATCTCAACTATGTTTGTAAAACACAAAGAATAAATACTGGGATAAAAATAGGCCAAAATTTTAATTCTAGGATTATGGATATCTCTTCTCCATACTTCTCTGAATATTACTGCTCCCTGTAGAAAATTTATAAAACAAAGCATAAGATAAAGATAAAAATCCTCTATAATACGCTACCAGTGTTACTATTTTGGTATACTGCTTTCTATTGTTTAGGTAAGAATAAAAATTCATAAATATCCTTTGCTTGCAAAATTTAAAGACCTTTAAAATGGAGAATAAAATGTTTGCTTAGATATATGAAGATGACGTTAACCGAAGGAGTCAAAATCATATGTACAGTATGATTAAAAGTACACTCTATAAAAAGACTTGTTTCTCATTGCTTTGTACCCTGTCAATTTTGTGCCATATTATGTATACTACTTAAAATAATAAAAATTATTATTCTACTACTGTCCAAAAAAATCTCAGAAGAAAATAGATTAAGGTGAAATTAATATGGATGCTTTTTTCCCCCTCTTCTATATTATCCAAATTTTTGATAATGTAGTTGTCTTAGTTATCTAGTGCTGCTGTAACAGAAATACCACAAATGAGTGGCTTTAAAAAACAGAAATTTATTTTCTCAGATTAGGACGTTAGAAGTCTGAATGCAGAGTGCCGGCTCTAGAGAAAGACTTTCTCTCTCTGGTGACTCTGGAGGAAGGTCCTTGTCTCTGAGCTTCTGCTCCTGGGTGATCTTCATGTGGCTTAGCATCTCTCACCCCCCATCTCTGATTGCTCACTTGCTTGTTTAATCTCTTTTATATCTCTAAAGAGGCTGACTTAAGACACACCCTATACTAATACTGTCTCATTTACATAACAAAGAAAACCCATTCCCAAATGGGATTATAACCACAGGTATAAAACCAAAACCAAACCCATTGGGTCAAGTTGATTCCAACTCATAGCAACCATATAGGACAGGGCAGAACTGCCCCACAGGGTTTCTAAGGAGCAGCTGGTAGATTCAAACCACCGACCTTCTGGTTAGCAGCCGAACTCTTAACCACTGCACCACCAGCGCTCCAACCACAGGTATAGGGGCCAGGATTTACAAGACACGTTTTTGTGGGACACAACTCAATCCATAAAAGTAGTAACGTAGATAATATAGATAGTGAATATAGTTATACTATCCTCATAATAAAAATTTTTTTTTTTTAATTCTAGGTTTTCCTCAAGGTTACTGTAACCAAAGTAGTTATTAGGCACTTTCCCTTTAAACAACCTGAGCCCCTGCTTCTGTGCTACAGAGTCTCAGGCAGAGCAGGATGGGGCCCTCTGGTGAATAGCTACAGGCTAGGACCTGCAGGAACCCCCAGTCCCCCATCAATGCCAGTGAGCATTTTCTTTGGGGATGTGGGGGGACTGGGAAGCAGAAATCCACCCATACACAGCATCACCATACTGCATGAGGGGGAAAGGCTGGGTCAAAAGGCCTTTGAAACAACAGGCAAAGGAGAGATCAGTTTGCTGTTTTTTGTTTTTGCTTTAGTTTCCTATTTTTGTTTGTTTTATTTTGTGTTATTTTAACCGTCTGTATTTCATTCTCTGGAACAATCTTCCCCAAACTCTTATCCCCACCTTCCCCTGGAATCAGGACAGCGATGGATTAATCAATGATTAATCATTACTCTCATGACCCCACCTAAATTCAGAGTTTACAAAACAGTTTCAATATGAAGTGTTCATTTAACACTAAAAAATAAATTGTGAAACAGGAATCACCTATACTTTATAGCTAAGACAGATGAGGCTCCAAAAAGTTAAGGGATCCTTCCAGCCAAGATTCAGCCTGGAATCTCTTAGACTGTGCTTCCTTGATAGCAAGCCTGTAGGTTCCTAGGATTCAGGTTCTTGGCACAGCCTGAGGGGAAATGCCGGGGAGCAGGCGGAAGCCAAGTGAACTGGATGCCACCCAGTCAGGACAGCCTTAGAGGTTCACACTGGCCACCTGACCAACTGCCTGGCCTGAGAAGCACCTACTTGGTGGGACAGGAGGAGGGAGAGATGGGGTTTACAGTAAGCATGGTAACCACTCCAGAGGGAGTCAGGAACTACAGACCAGGAGCAAATCTACTTAAACTCCGTAAGTTAGAGGAGTCTGAATCTCAGCTCACTCCCCTACTCTGTGACTGTGACTAAGTTACTTAACCTGTTTCCTCATTTACAAAATGGAGATAGCTATAGTACCTTCTTTGTAGAATTTCTGGGTGAATTAAATGAGATGTGCATGGTACTAAACACTTCACATGCATTGGCATATAGCAAGCACTCAATAAATAACAGCAAGTACTAATAATGCTCATAATTAATATTAATAGTGATGATGATACAGGAGCAGATCATGGTGGGAGGAAATTGTGTAATCAGGGGAGAGTGTTTGAGGTTATGGAAAAAAACAGAAGGATCTTCAGTTTCTCAATCTTTTTTCTTCTTCAGTATGTTCATTCACACAGAAACTGGAGCCCCTTCATGTTCACTGCCTTTCCCCTGAAGATGTCCTGCTATAAGAATCATTAAAATTATGCCATGTACTGTGTACATTCTGGCGAATTTCCATCCATAAATTATTGAGCAGAAAGAGATTTCACAAGACCTGCAAGGCAGCATCTGAAGTAAGAGAAGATAGTAAAAGCACCCTGGAAACAGAGCGAGCTTGCCCTCTTCCCTCTCACCATCCAGGGCAGCAGCCTGGACATGTCAATAAGGCACCAAGAGCCTTGGCAACTGGGAAGCCTGGGCCATGACCTCACCTCTGACACTAGCTCACTGTGACACCTTGAACGTGTTCCCTCTCTGGGTTCAGTTTCCTTGTCCGTAAAATAATGTGCTAGACTAGCTGAACTTTGCTGTGCCACGGAGCTCACCGAACTTTTATCTCAAGTTCATCCGCACGCATCTCTGCAGATTGATGCTTGCTTCCCTGCCCACATCAGGATCTCATGCACAATCATCACACACCTCTCCGGGTGCTGGCAATGAGGGAAAAGAAGGTGTCACTGGTTTCGGTTCTCATAAAATATTTGACAGCCCTCGAGAAACTTCTCCATAAAAAGAAACTGGCTCTTGCCAGTCAGAAGTAATAAACTAGCAACCCATCTTGCAGAGACAATGACCCAAAGGAGGTATCGCAATGGACACCAAGAAAAGGGAGATTAAATTTAAAGTGAGATAGGGGAAGATGAACTTTATGGGCAGAAAGATGACAAGGGTAATATACTTAGCCAAATATATGTCTAGAAAAGCTGTGCTGAATTCTGCACTTTTGAATTTGAGAAAACCTCAAGTGCTGGTAATTAGACCTGAATCTTATCATCACCACTTAATATATGAGTAATGTTTTATAAACACTTCCACATTCAAGGTGTCACTTAATTCTCACTCACAACAAACAGTTCTTTCCATCATAATCAAATGAGGAAAGGGGCTCAAGAACACTAAGCAACTTGCCCAAGACTGCACAGCTGGAAAGTGCAGGGCTGGCAGGCAAACCACAGAAGAGTCCAAATTCAGTGGTCTTTCCAAGCTTATTTATGCCTTCCCTCTCCACGCCAAAACAGAGATGAGGAGAGAGCTTATATTCAGTGAGACTTCATTTATGTGTGTAATCCAGCACACTAGCCAAGTCAGGAAGAAGCCAAATATGCAAATTTTAAAAGTGAAGTCCCCAAACACAAAAATAAATGTCCTCGGATGCCATTAGGGAACATCCCTGAAACATGGCTTCTTCTGCTACAACAGTGGTTCTCAATCAGGGTATTTTTGCCCCTCCAGGAGACATTTGGCAATGCCTGGAGACATTTTTGATTGTCATGGCTGGGGCTGTGCTACTGGCATCTAGTGGGTAGAAACCAAGAATGTTGTTAAACATTCTACAATGCACAGGACAGCCCCCCCATCACAAATAATTATCTGATCCAAAATATATGATGAATGTAGGTAGCACTTTCCAGCTTAGTAAACTAGAGTGGCAGAAAGGATGGCCTATACTTTGCAAAGAACAAAGCTCTATACAAACATGAGGTATTGTTAACATTCTAGACTTGGCTTCAGGTTTTTCTAGGCTTAGTTCCAGCTCTAATTTACTGAGTGATCCAGGGTAAGTCATTTAACTACTCTGTGTTAAGTTTCCCTACTGTAAAACAAAGGGGGTGACTTTTTTTAACGGAGTGATTGTCAAATATTCCTGTTCCTAACAATGGTCTGGAATTCCAACTAAAATGCAAATTCCTAGACTCCATTTGAGAGATACTGCATTTTTAACAAGCACCCCAGGGGAATCCAATGTAGGTGGCTAGCAAATTGCAGTTTGAATAGCATGAAAAAACAAACAAATGTGTGTAGCTTTTTCTAAACTGGATTTGTAGGTTTGGGGAATGGTGCCATCAGCACCCCAGGTGTTAACCTGAAGGCCTCCTCACCTGTGGGAAAACTACAGGGGCTCTTTGAAGGGGAACTCCAACTTCTCTAAGGCTAAGAGGGCCCAGAGGTTGGCCCAGCCATGAGACAGAAGCTAAGGAACAGCTGAAACCACAAAAGTAGCCCCTTAACCTGAGAGGCCCACTCATGGGTCAAAGCCCCAACGACAAACACCCCAAAGAAGACGGGAGAAGGTGCTAGGATTTAGGACATCATGGTGAATACATTAGCCAACAAGGAGCATAACCACTCTCGAATCAAAAAGGAACCCACCAGGACTGACACAGGCAAACACATACACATACACATATAGCAAGGGGGCTCATTCAATAATAATTGGTCCCTTATTAATTCCTCTATAACCTTCAAGAGGAAACTGGCAAAATGAAGTCTCAGGGATCCCAGACTGCAAGGGGTAACACAGAGAGCCACGAAGGGTTGGACATTCACTGAGGGCACCCCCACATTGACCTGTCTGTCCTCTAAGCCCAAGCAATCCTCTGCCATTCATTCATATCCCTGTCTCCATCCCTCATCCCGCCATGCTTCAAAAGTTTGAGAAAAAAGTGAATCCAGGCTCTGGCTAATGAACCATATATAAACACTCAATTCTCTGCTTCTTCCCTTTTTTTTTTAAATCTTAACTAAAGCATCCTCATCTGGTCAGGCCACTGGCCTATAAGGCAGAGTGACGCAGCCAGAGCACACCCTGTTAACAGAAAAGAGTGCTAGGTACATCTACAGGGACTTCCCATCAAGTCAGTACCACACAAGAAATGCCTGACATAATCCTCTGATTTGTCACTTACCCTCTCTGCTTCCAAAAAGGATTTGGAGCAACCTACTGCTACAGATATCACAGGTATCTAATACGTATCTTCTTGTAAAGGGAAATTGCTGATTGGAGATGGCAGACACAACTTACTCCTTCATCTGGAAGAATCAGTGAACATTAGAATTGCCTGTAGAATGTTTTTAAAATGGAGCCCTGGTGGCACAGTGGTTAAGAGCTCAGGCTGCTAACCAAAAGGTCAGCAGTTCGAATCCACCTGCTGCTCCTTGGAAATCCTACTCTGTCCTATAGGGTCGCTATGAGTCGAAATCGACTTGACGTCAATGGGTAGTAGATTTAATAGCCCCAACTGAATTTAGAGACCCACTTGAATTTAGAGACCATCTTAACAACAGATTTGATGCACTGAACACTAACGATCAAAGACCAGATGAGTTGTGGGATGACATCAAGGACATCATACTTGAAGAAAGCAAAAGGTCATTAAAAAGACAGGAAAGAAAGAAAAGACCAAAACTGATTACAGAAGAGACTCTGAAACTTGCTCTTGAGCATAGAGTAGCTAAAGCGAATGGAAGAATGATGAAATAAAAGAGTTGAACAGAAGATTTCAAAGGGCGGCTCCAGAAGACAAAGTAAAGTATTACAATGAAATGTGCAAAGACCTGGAGTTAGAAAACCTAAAGAAAAGAACATGCTCAGCATTTCTCAAGCTGAAAGACTGAAGAAAAAATTCAAGCCTCGAGTTCAATATTGAAGGATTCTATGGGGGAAAATAATGAACGATGCAGGAAGCATCAAAAGAAGATGCGGGCGGGGGGGACACACAGTCATTATACCAAAAAGAATTGGTTGACCTTCAATCATTTCAGCAGGTAGCATATGATCAAGAGCCAATGGTGTTGAAGGAAGAAGTCCAAGCTGCGCTGAAGGCATTGGCGAAAACAAGGTTCCAGGAATTGATGGAATATCAATTAAGATGTTTCAACAAACGAATGCAATGGTGGAAGCGCTCACTCATCTATACCAAGACATTTGGAAGACAGCTACCTGGCCAACTGACTGAAAGAGATCCATATCTGCGCCTATTCCAAAGAAAGGTGATCCAACAGAATGGAGAAATTATCGAACAATATCATTAATATCACACATAAGTAAAATTTTGCTGAAGATCATTCAAAAACAGCTGCAGCAGTACACTGACAGGGAACTGCCAGAAACTCAAGCCGGATTCAGAAGAGGACGTGGAACAAGGGATATCTTTGCTAATGTCAGATGGATCTTGGCTGAAAGCAAAGAACACCAAAAAGATGTTTACCTGTGTTTTATTGACTATGCGAAGGCATTCAACTGTGTGGATCATAGCAAATTACAGATGACATTGTGAAGAATGGGGATTCCAGAACGTTTAATTGTGCTGATGCAGAACCTGTACATAGACCAAGAGGCAGTCATTCGAACACAACAAGGGGATACTGCATGGTTTAAAATCAGGAAAGGTGTGTATCAGGATTGTATCCTTTCACCATACTTACTCAATCCGTACGCTGGGCAAATAATTCGAGACCTGGACTATATGAAGAAGAACATGGCATCAGGATTGGAGGAAGATTCATTAACAACCTGCGATACGCAGATGACACAACCCTGCTTGCTGAAAGCAAAGAGGATTTGAAGCACTTACTGATGAAGATCAAACACTATGTCTTCAGTATGGATTACAACTCAACATAAAGAAAACAAAAATCCTCACAACTGGACCAATAAGCAACATCATGATAAATCGAGAAAAGACTGAAGTTGTCAAGGATTTCATTTTACTCGGTTCCACAATCAACACCCATGGAAGCAGCAGTCAAAAAATCAAACGACGGATCGCATTGGGCAAATCTGCTGTAAAAGACCTCTTTAAAGTGTTAAAAAGCAAAGATGTCACCTTGAAGACTAAAATGCACCTTACCCAATCCATGGTGTTTTCAATCACCTCATATGCATGCGAAAGCTGGACAACGAATAAGGAAGGAAGACCAAAGAGGAATCGATGCTTTTGAATTATGGTGCTGGCCAAGAATACTGACTCTACCATGGACCGCCAGAAGAACAAACAAACCTGTCTTGGAAGAAGGACAGCCAGAATATTCCTCAGAAGTGAGGATGACGAGACTTTGTCTCACGTACTTTAGAAGTGTTATCAGGAGGGATCAGTCTTGGAGAAGGACATCATGCTTGGTAAAGTAGAGGGTCAGCAAAAAAGAGAAAGACCCTCAATGAGATGGATTGTCCTAGTGGCTGCAACAATAGGCTCAAGCACAGCAATGATTATGAGGATGGTGAGGACTGGGCAATGTTTCATTCTGTAGGACACAGGGTCGCTACGAGTTGGAAACGACTCCAAGGCACCTAACAAACAACAAGCCTCAACCCAGACCAAAGAAATCAGAATCTCCAGAGTTGAATCCCAGGCATCAGTATATATATTTTTTAAATCCCTCCCAAGGAATTCTAATGTGATGATATTCACTGGGCTAAGGTCTCTCACACAGGGTTGCTATGAGTCGGAACTGACTCCACAGCACCTAACAACAACAAGGTCTCTCAACGGAGACCTTGGCTCCAGCTCCAGCGTGGTAAGCTAAACGCAGCAGTGACATACAGCACCAGTGTAAGTCTGGGATAACTACAAATGGAGACAGAAAAAAATCTTCCTCTCTTCAGAAGGAGGAAAAACAATCTGACATTGTAAATGGGAGCTGAAGGGCAGGGAACAGTTTCTTTACCAACTGCACAAAACCACTGGGTTGTGAAATGCTGGTTTCATTTCAATTCAAGGATCAGCACTGTACCAGGCACTGAAGGAGGGAAAAGTAAAGCACAAAACAAGGCATCTCATCTGAAAAAAGTGTAGATCTTCTGAGGAGGTAAAACTTAGAGCATGAAACAGTTAATATAATTAAGGCAGGATCTGCTGGTGCTGAAAGGAGGGGAAGGCAAGGAGCTGGAGGAGGTCAGCGGGGCTGGGCCAGGCCCCAGGGAGGCTCTGGGCTTCCAGCCGTGCTCAGATACTCCCACAGGTGCTGCCAGGACTCAATTCCCCGTGTGTTTCCTGTGTGACTTGCTCCACTTCGCTGGCCAATTGCCAGCTGGCTCTAAAACACCTAAGCACAGGACACAAGGGGCCTCTTGCTGCCCATGATGTTGCAGCTATATTCATTTCTCTTTCAAATTAAGATCCTACTGCCCCGTAATAAAGCTGTCAACTCCCAACAAAGGACGCTGGCTAAGAAAGGTGGCCATGGCTGCTCAGGCAGAGGACACAGCTGTGGCGTGATGCCAGGGTGGGAGTCCCAGGGTGGGACCCCAGCCTCCCTCACTGACAGCCGGCTTTCCCATCACCAAAACGCACTCCAACATCATCCGTGCCTGGCTGTGCTCCCTCACTGCACGTTTACCACTTGGCCAATGCACTTGCGACTGAAACACAATTAATCCCTGCTCCAGCCCCTTTTTTTTTTCTCAGAGAATGAATCTGATAGACCCACAGTGTCAACAGGCAAGCACCACTCTGAATGCTAATTGTCCCCCAACCCCGAGTTCTGCAGAGGGCACGGGAGAGGCCGGGATGCTGGCCTCCATGGCGTAGGCGCTCTCATTTTCGGAAACCCTACCTGATGTTATCGGCGGCAACTCGCCCTCCCAGTCGCGACAGCAGTAGCCAGAGACCCTCAAGTTTCCTCCAGGGTAACATAAGGCTGGTGGCTGGAGCTGCAGTGGTCAGGAAGTGGGGGGAGAGGTGAGCAGGCTGCCTGCAGATGGTGCGCAGCTCCACTCCACTCACTGAGGGGAACCAGCAGCAGGTGAGGATTTAAAATGCAGCAGATGAGATTTAGGTTAGATTCACAGGTGAACTTCCTGACAGGGAAGCAGTGGAAAGGCTGACCCATTACTTAAATTTCACTGAGGAGCCACAAGAGGCTGATTGTCCTGTCCGCCAGAAAGCGAACATTCAGGAGGCAGCCTTCTGTGTACAATGGTCAGAACCAGGGACCTTGCCCAGGATGGCCCACAGCCACCTAACAAAGTCATGACTTTTTTGTTTAATATAAGGTAAAGAGAACAGACTGCTAATCACCACCAATATAAACTTTCAAATGTGCTTTGACCTAGGAATTCCAGTACTAGGAATCTAAGAAAATTGTCATAGATACAGTCAAATATTTTTACAAATTTTCTGGGAAAAGTAGACACAAAATAAATGCCTAACTATTGAATGGGAAATGATTAAGAAGATCATGGCACGTGTACACCACCAACTATTATATAGCAAATAAGAATGTTTTTAAGGAATACTTAATGATTTGGGAAATGCACATGATATAATGTTAAATGGATAAAGCAGATTAAACTGTATATTTTGCAAAATGAAAAAAAAAAAGAAGAATTTATACGTACATTTCAAAAAAGAATGGAGAGAAATACACCAAAATGTTAGCAGTAATCAACTCTGGGTGAGAAAGTAAAAGTGGTTATTTTCTTCTTTTTTGGTATTTTCTAAATATTCAAAAAAATAAGCATATTACCTCAATAATCAGAAAACGTAGACATTTAAAAAAAAAAAAGCAGTCTGTTGAATGACGTACCTCAGCACCATAAATCTACTGTATCTGCACAGCCATTATTCCCAGAAAGCAAAACAGTGACACTCAGTCTTATAGCTGGCAAGACAAACATATTCTCTCTTCCAAAATGGCCCAGCGTACTCACTGCGGCTACCTGAATACCACTCATCACCATTTCCTGCTGGGAAGCACAGGGTCTTCCCGTCAAAGATTCATGGAGCTCTCATTCTGTGGGCCAGCTCCTCCCTTCACATCTAATTACAATGTGCCTAAGTGAGTCTGAAAAGCATCGGAGAAATGTGGAATCCTGCAAAGAATTGGGATTTATTGGATTAGCCCTGAAAAGTATTGAGCTGCCAAATTAGTCAACCACTATTTACTGAATGTCTACTATATGCCAGGAACTGGGCAGGACACTTTCACATACTTTGCAAAGTAGGAATCATTACTCCCATTTTACATACGAAGAAACAGAGGCTTCAGAATGCTAGTAAACTTGCCTCAGATCACATGGCTAGTAAGTGGCAGGCAGGGACTAAATGCTGGGCGCCTGACCCCAAGTCAGGAAAGGTTTTCTCAGCAGCCACCTCTAGCACTAGTGTCTTTGCAGTGAACGTGATGCAGGCCACACCTCTCCCTTCTAGATTCAGGACACTGAGACAGGCCACTTCACTGTTTCTTGCCCACCATCTATCTCTACCCATGAATGCAAATGCACTAGCCCTGTGTGGACACCTCATTGATGTACTGTGGCCAAATTCCCCTACTTGCCTCACTGACTTAAGGATGAGCTAAGCACAACAAGATGGGGTTCACTAACAAGGCCCTCTCTGGGGTGTATGAGGCTGAGTGAAATGAAAAAGCACATTTCTTCAGGATCTTCTTTATGCATACAACATCTCTGAAGCAGGCAGTCCTCTTACCCCAGTTTACAGGTGGGAAAACTAACACTGGAGAGTGGCTTGACTGTTCCAAGTCTAGTAAGAAACACAGCTAGTATGAGAACTCAGGTCCTCAGATTTTTGGTCCAGTGATCTTCCTACTACAGAGGAGCATACCAAGGACTTGGGTTCTGCAGCCTGAAGGTCTGGATTCAAATCTCAGCCCTATTACTTACAAGCTGTATGGCCTTGGACCAGTTTCTTAACATAAATCTCATTTCCCTTAATTGCAACATGAAGATAATAACAATACCTACCTCACACAATTGTGAGGATTAAATGGGATGATGTATGTACAAAAGCCTAGCACAGTGCCTGGGACTCTATTAGCTCCATTACCACACAACCCTGAAGGGGTAGCAGCAGGACTCTTCCATCTTATCTCCCCACTTATGGAAGGCCCACAAGACTGTAATCTGACAGCAGGGTCTGCACCATCCAGTGGAACCAGCTTTCTCATTTGCAAGGCCTGGCCAGTCGCCTCCATCTAGTTTTCAGATCTTATGAAATGACTTTACACATACTCTTCTCTCTGCCATAAATGTTCTTCCCTGCTCCGTTTCATCCTCTAATGCCAACTCATCTCTCAGTTGTATCTCAGAGGTCAGCTCATCCAGGAAGCCCTCTCTTATCTCCTCAGACTGGGTTAAGTCCCACAGAATCCTGGACTTGTGGCCCTATCAGGATGCTCAACACTATTATCAAAATTGGCTGTTTACTCGCCTGTCTCCCCACTAACTGTGAGCGACCTGAAGGCAGAGACTGTGCTATATTCACTGTTTTATCCTCAGTACCTATCTGTATTAGTTTCCTATTGCTGCTGTAACAAATTACCAAAAATTTAGTGGCTAAAAACAACATAAATCTGTCATGTTATAGTTCTGGTGGTCCGAAGTCCATAATCAGTTAAAATCAAGGGGCTAAAATCAAGGTGCAGCAGGGCTGTGTTCCTTTGGGAGGCTTTGAGGGAGAATTCATTCCTTGCCTTTTCTAGCTTCTAGAGGTTGCCTGCATTCCTTGGTTCATAGCCCCGCATCACCCTGACTTCAGCTACTGTTGTCACATTTCCCTCTCTTCACTCTGACCCTCCTGCCTCCCTCTTATAAGGACTTTCTAATTACATTGGGCTCACTAGAAAAGCCAGGAAATTTTCCCTATCGCAAGATCCTTAATTTCATCACATTTGCAAAGTCCCTTTTACTATGTAACAGTCATTGATTTTAGGGATTAGGACGTGGACATCTTGCGGGGGGGGGGGGGCATTGTTCTGCCAACCACACAATAAAAGCACCTAGTGCATAGCAGATACACAGTAACTGCCTAATGCAAGAGACCATGCTCCATGTGGTCCTAAACTGATAAAGTAACAGAAGCTTCTAGAGTGACTTAGAAGGCAATCAAAGCCTAGATCCGATGCTCTAGCCAAAATCTCCCAACCTGACTATACCTGGAAGTGGGGCCTGAAAGTCATCCCTCTCTCCATAACCTGCAAAGGGCAATCCTGCAATCACCCGGCCCCAGTTTCTTCAGCTAACCTAGAAGCAGCTCACACTTTCACCTCCACACCCCTACCCTGGGTAAATTCCTACTAGCTGATTCTCTGAACTCTGAAAGTATAGAGAGATGAATTAATCTCAAAAAGCATCCGGTAATTGCACTTTAGAGCAACTGACAGGCTCAGTCTATGTCTTCCTGGAGCGCACAATCCACAGAGCATCATCACAATGTGAACAGACGCCAAATGGCAGCAGGATAAGGTTTTACTGCTTACCAGCATGAGTCAGATTTGATAAATACCGACAGCACGTTCTTTGAAATTCTATCAAAACCAAGCCTTAAATTAGCAGGCTACAGCAGCAACCTAGCAACCCAACCACATTCATTTCCACTTGAGCCTGGTACCTGAACGAGAAGCGGTCAGATCCCAACAGGGGTCAGAAGCCTGGAAGAGAGGCTGAATCTGGGGCTTAGTCATCTTGTGGAATGCTGCAGGTGGCTATGAGGGGCAGTGGAAGGAGTCTGAGCTGGGATCTGAACCCTGACTCCGCCAATTCTGGTGTGACTATGGGATAGAGTATAACTGCCCCAGAGGGTTCCCAAGGGGCACCGGGGTAGATTCAAACTGCCAACCTTTTGGTTAGCAGCCAAGCTCTTAACCACTCTGCCACCAGGGCTCCGGTGTGACTATGGGCTTGCTAATCAAACTCTTTGAGCTTTCGCAGTATATACACAATGAGCCCATTGATTCTGACCCATGGGTAAAATGCCTAGCAGGTAGCAAGTTCTCACTAGGGGGTGGCCCTCTTCTTCCTGCCTCTGAAGGAATAATGCAGAGACAGGGCACAAAATCCTCTCAGAGAGGGCAAATTGGTATAAATGCACTGCTGCCCTATTGTTATCCACATATCATCCACACACCACGTCCGTGATTTCTGTCACATCCCTGTACAACCTGTACATTGACTTTTTGTCTTTAAATAGACCCATACTGATTTTAGTCATATCCTAAGCAATAATAACTGCAAAATCATGTGTTTGAGGTTCCAGCCATATTTTTCTTCAAACACACATGAAAAAAATTACATACACACATATACAGCTATTAAAATAAAAAACAGTCACCCTTGTATTACCCTATGTCATTTCCCACTTTGGGAAACCCTGGTGTAGAAATCTGAGTTCTGTTCCTGGCTCAGCTACTAACTGTTATTAATGCCCAGGTCACTTCCCTTCTCTGAGACTCAGTTTTCACACTTAGAAAAACGAAGAGGATGGTCTAGACAACTTTTCCACTGCCTCCCAGTTCTGATATTCTGAGATTTATTATCGAGTGGCCCAATTAAGCTAAAGAATATGAGCAGGGAACTTAAACAAAGATCTTGAATACCCTTCAATATAATTAAATCATTCATCTTAAAACCAGAGAGAGAGAAATGGTAAGAGAATGACAAACAGGTATGTACCATAACTTCCTTGTCTCAAAAGACTGACTGTGCTTCTCTTTTATGACATTTATTATATCAGCAGTTTTTCATAAGAGAGGGAACGTGGGTTTTGAAATGAGAGAGACCTGGATTTGAATCTCAGCTCAGGTACTTGTTAGTTTTATTACCTTAGGCAAGCCATTTAACCTCTTAGTTCTTGCAATTATAAAATGGGTAATACCTCTTTCACAAGGTTGTTTGGGGATTACGTGTGAGTAATTTATATAAAACACCTGGAAATAGTTGTTCACTATTACCGTTAAGCCTTGTACTAATTGGTTGAGTATACCTCTGTCTCTTCTACTTAATTATACACTCTCTGAAACCAGGAAATGTCTTGCTCATCATTCTTTCACCGACAGTGCCTAGCAGTGTCTGTGTTTCACATAAATTAAAGGGCTTGACCTGAATTTGTAGGGAATCAAAACTCAGAGAAAGAGTGCCTACTCCAAGACAGGAAACTAGAGATGCCCAGAGATGTATAAGTCATAGGCAACTCTCCCCTGATAAAAACAAATGCTCCTTCTTCCTAAAAGAAATACTCAGAAATCCACTAAAATGTAAACAGTGGTTGTCTGTGGCGCTTGGACCATGATCTCTCTCTTCTTCCTTCCTTTCTAAATATTCTGAATTTTTCCATGATGTGTACATAATAGGAAAAATCATTTAAATTACTACAAAGATAAATAAGACTGCCTGCCTTTGAATGAGAAAGTCAGAGATCTGGGGTCCAGTCTCTACCATTACATAACTGACTATATACCCTCAGGCAAGTCACTCCACTTTGCAGTAAAATAGTGGGAACTACACCCACTCTGAGGATATCACCAGGCTGCTGTGGAAGCCAGGTGCCCAGGCACTGTGCCATAAAAACCCTGTCCCTGCTAATGAGATCCCTGGAATCTCTTGAGTATGCTGAGAGCTCCACCAGTTGCTTTTAGTTTTTATTCCAAACCAGACCTCTATTCTTTTATTTATGTCACACCCTCATAAATGTTGTTCTTGTCATAAAAAGAAAGAATAATCCACTAAGCTGCTGCCTTTTTCTTGTCTTATAAACATGCTACAAAAGTAATGAGAATGGATTTGGGCTATGATCATAACTCTGTTAATGAGACCACCCGTGTTTGAAACATCACCAGCTGTGAGCCCTTGTTCTCACAGGGTGTTTTGTTTGTTTCTCCCTTAAAAAAAAAAAAACACATTTAAAACTTCACATCTCAGCATTCGCTGGCAGATCGTTTGGAGCAGAGTGAAGGAGACAAAACAACTAAACAGCACCATCAGAGAGAATACCCGGACCTTGAGAACTCTGAGCCTAATGGTCAGCTCTAGACCAAACATTTCCCCTGCTGAAAGTAATACAAATCAAATTAGCATCCTCATTCTTAAGAGGCACCATTAGGCAGGGTGAGTGCAAGACGGTTACAATAGTCCCACACAAGTGATAGTTAAAGTCACAGCCAAGAAGGTGCTGTGCCCATAAGCCTTACAAAGCCTATGGACAAGTGGGGCAGAGAGGACAGGAGAGGAGCACAAAAAGAACAAACTGACAAATAAGAACCTCTTTTACCATCTTAAAGCCTTATTGCCAGACTTAGCCCGGGACGTTAGGAAAGGGCAATGGAAGAAAGGCAGTGGGCAAACTTATTTATGAAACTTCCTACTCTGGGACACAGAAGTCTTCCGCTGCATGACTGCCACAGGGAATCAGCTACCCAACAATAGCAATTAAAACTCCTAACAGTTCAGCTACCTCATCTATAAAAAGTGGACAATAATTAACCGCATTATGAATTGTTGTAAGAATTAAATGAGCTAATACATGAAAAGCGCTTAGAACAATGCCTCGCACGTAGTAAACCAAAAAAAAAACCCAAACCCGACACTGTCAAGTCTATTCCAACTCATAACAACCCTACAGGATAGATTAGAACTGCCCCATAGAGTTTCTAAGGAGCGGCTGGTGGATTTGAACTGCTGACCTTTTTGATTAGCAGCTGAGTTCTGAACCACTATACTGCCAGGGCCCCAAGTATTAAGCTATCAATAATTATTTGCATGCCGCATTAGTTTTGCATACATTATCCCATTTGATCATAACAACTTTGAGAGGCAGGTTTTCTTATTCTCACAGGGCCTTGGCTCAAAGAGATGAAAGGGTTTGTCTGGAGTCACACAGCTAAAAAGTGACGGGTGCCTGGTTCCTCTTAGCACTAACGTTCCACAATCCTAGCCGGAAAAGGCTGCCTTAGCAGGAGTTCCAGCATCTCAACTGTGCTGCGTGCCTGCAGCCAGGGATTCACGGGTCTCCAAGGCCTCTGCGTAATCAGAGGCTAGAAAACAGGTTTGACGTGAAGTCAGAGGAAACTCTTCCAGGATAGTTCTGTATGGTCTCTGGGGTCCGCACAAGATGGCATTTCTGATGTTCTTATTTTCTACATAATAAGACAACTCTCTCAGCTCCTGCTCCAAGGATCCTCTAGTTGCCTTAATTTAAAAAAAAAAAAAAAAAAGCTACCAATTAATAAACTCTTTGTTAAATCCTTTACAAACATCTTATATAATCTTCACATTATTGGGGCAGGCAACTTTATCCCTATTTAACAAGCAAGGAAACTGAGGCTCAGAGAGGCCCACAGATGCAAACTAATAAATGGCAGAGGCTAAGTTTGAATCCAAGTCCCTAGAGAAAATGCTACATTTCATCTGCCTCAATAAAGCTCTCATTCCTGGGTATCCACAGGATACAGGCCTCGAATATTAGAATCTTTTCCCTTCACCAGAGATAATATAAACCCGAGAGAGGAACTTTTTTGCTTTTACAAACCAAAACTGCAAAGCTGCCAGGGTCTTTATTGTGTTTCTCCTCTTGATCTTGTCTGATTCAGAACAGACTTTCACAGCACCTCTCTCTTAGCCTGGGTGCTTTCTCCCTTCACCTTTCCCAGGAAGAGGCTCCCTGCCATAGCTACTGCTGAAGAACATAGTAACAGCAACCCTCAACCCCAGGAGCTGGTACACAGGGACAGGATGCCCCTTTTCCCAGACTGCAGGAGTCAGGCTCCAGGACAGAGGCCTCAGCTGATGCTGGACTCACCACAGCCTTATCTGCCCAGTGTAGACACATTAAGAACCAGACACGTGGCAGAATCTCCAAGCAAGCTCTGCTCAGTCCTCTAACCCCACAACCCATAGTGAACCCGACCCTCTCCTGCTCACCCCACAATCCCACAGCCTCTCTGATAATTGTCCCACTTTTCCCACAATCCCTGACACTCTCCCACTCACCTCACAGGGCCCCAGGGACCACACAGCACCACCTATTCTTCATAGGCTTGCCTTGGGTAACGTCCCTAGGCAGTGGCCAGGCTATTATCAATGAATATTCAGCCATGACCCACTGGCCAAGAGGTGAGCAGACATTAGAAAAGCCTTGGGCAGGCTTCCATAATAGAAAAAGCTTGTTTGTAATCAATCATCTCCAACCTCTCAACTCACAGAGTGTTTTACTGCCTGGGGCACCGCTGGAGAAGGTGGCACTCTAAAAGCATGCATGGTGTGTGTTGGGTGAGGGGTGTCATGGAGGGTACATACCACAAACTCAGGTGGGAGGGCAGGTGGCATCAATTCCCCAAAAGCCCAGGGTATCAGGGTCAGCAGCCTCTCTGAAGCTAAGCCCTCCTTCAACCATTCCCTCCCTGCAAAGGAGATGGGGACTATGTGTGTCCCCATGAGAGCAGCCCAGCTCATGGTGACTAGAGCAGGGAGACAGGTGAACCCAACAAGCCAAGACACTGAAGAAGGAGACCAGAAATCAGGGGTAGTGGGGTGGGGGGGTGCCACAGCACCCTGTCTCAAAGAACCTGATATGCTGCGCAGTCCACATTCCCTACTCCACACTCCTCATCCTCATAAGGTCATTCCCGTCCCCATAGCTCTCTCCTTCTATAAACCCAGCCCCTTCTTGCATTCCCAAGAGTGTCAAATTCCAAGACATGTTCATCTCCCTTTCCATTATTTACTCTACAAATCCTTCAACCCTTCAGTTTGCAAAACTGAGCCCTCTATCCTAAACAGGCAAAGAGAAAACAGCTTCCCAGGTCTCTAAGCACCGTGTGTGTGCGTGCGTGTGTGCATGTGTGTGTGTGTGCGTGTGTGTGTGTGTTGGGGTTGGGGGGGCCTGGCTGAGTTTAGCAACTTTCCTTAGGCCCCAGGGGAGCAAAATTTCACCACACCTGCCTCCAACCAGAGCCCTGGTGGTGCAGTTGTTAAGAGCTCAGGCTGCTAACCATAAAGGTCAGCAGTCTGAATCCACCAGTTGCTCCTGGGAAACCCTATGGGGCAGTTCTACTCTGTCCTATAGGGTTACTATGAGTTGGAATCGACTGAACCGGCAATGGATTTGGGTTTTTGGTTTTGCCTCCAACCAGTCCCCTATCTATCCCATCTCTCCCAAAAATCAGCGCCAGCCACAGTCCCACAGGCCTCCATTTAAAGTCTGGGCCCTTCCATTCCCATTCACTAGGGCCCCGCCCAGAAATATCCCAGTAGCTTAGGGAGCACACCTCCTAAGACCTATCCTCTCTCGGCCAACAGGGGGAGGGAAACCGAAACTGCCTGAGGAAGAGGAAGGAGCTTCACTCCGCCCTCCGTTCTTCCCCACCTTGCCCTCCACGTTTCTCTCAGCGCTGAGGGCTCAGGGAGACAGGTGACTACCTGACAGATGCCATCTCCTCTGTCCACAGTCCCACAGACCAGAGGCCTGAAAATAAACCCGAGGGCACTTGTTGAGCGTGTGCGGAGGTTTTCAGGTACTGGGGCCGGGACAACGCAGCGTTTTCCAGAAAGCTTCAGACACTGCCCCGCCAGAGGAGTCAGGTCTCAACAGAACCTGATCTCCAAGCTTTATCAGGAAGCTGTGCAGAAACGGGGTGGAAGTGAGGTTGGTTTCGGAAGGCAACGGAGGAAAGGCACAGACGGGCTCAAAGTAGATAAAAGCTGAAGGATGGTCCCTTCCTGCCCTCCAGAGGAGCCGAGGCTGTCCCACAGACGGGAAGAGGGAATCCCTCCCGCCGAATGCCGGTCACTGGGGGAATGCCCGCATCCTCCTCAGGAAACAGGCTACAACCTTGGGCTTAAACCTTGACTGACAAAGCCAAAATAGAAAGCGGGAGAAACCCTGCAACCCACCAATCTCATTTTCAGATTCCCCCTCTCCAGCCTAGACACATTAATAATTAACTTGCCCACGCCGGAGCTTGACGGCATTGCCATAAAAGATGAGTAATGGCACCGGAGCCCCCAGCCCCATGCCTGTGGGCTCGGAGCTGGGACAG
The DNA here is from genome assembly GCF_000243295.1 of Trichechus manatus latirostris. Lineage (NCBI taxonomy): Eukaryota > Metazoa > Chordata > Mammalia > Sirenia > Trichechidae > Trichechus > Trichechus manatus. The sequence goes on from NW_004443942.1 coordinate 9,210,777, forward strand.
GCTCCTGGAACAAAGCCTCTGCATTCCTCTGGGAAGGTGTGTCTGAAACCAGACCTGTCACAGGCGAGAAGCTGGCCCCTTACCTCTCCCTTAGCCGGCTCCGGGCAAGTGTGGGTGGGGAGGCGGAGGAGGGGCAGGAGCCTCTGAGCGCCCGTCGGAACGCGTGGTGAGGTCGCCTCTGCCCACCTCCCTGCCCCGTTCCCCCCACCCCCACCAACCGCTGCCACCGAAGCCCGCAAGCCTCCGGAGCCTTGGGGCTCCCAACCACAGCCGATTTCGAGCAGCCGCGCTGTCTGCTGAAGACAATTCTGTTACCATGAACGCAGGCTTCACTTGGAGACCCGATTCTTAAAACAACAAGGCAGCTCCCTCGGCGCCCGTCCTGATGAGTAACCCAAATCCCGGCGCCGGCTCAATGAATTCTCTCGCTGAAACTCCAGGGACTAGCTGCTGCTCCCTTGCCGATGGTCGGCAGGGGAGGAACTGGCTCCCGTCACGCCCGCGCCCAGACACAAAAGCACCCCCAAAAGCAACCGGTGCACTCTGCTCCCTGCCAGCCAGATAGCCCGCGGGGGGCGCCTACCAGCCCGCAGCCCCCCGAAAGTTACGGCGCGCGCGCACACACCTGCAGGCCCCCCGCGGCGGTCCCCGCCAGCCCTCCAAGACGGCGGGGCACGCATCTCGGGGCGAGCAGCGCCGCGGCTCCATGCGCCCGCTCGGCTAGCCCCGGCCGGCCACGGGTCAGCGGCGCTGGGCGACGGAGCGTGCCCGGGCCTCAGCGCGCCCGCGGCGCATCGCGCGCCCTCCTCGTACTCGTCTGGGCCTTCCCGAAGAGCCCACACCCACTTGACATCAGCGCCGACCAAAGCACGTGGCGCAGCGCCAAACGGCGGACCCCGGCAGTCCAGAGTGCGTCCCGGGTGCCGCTGCTCAGCTAAGACAGCGTGTCGGTGTCTGCGCTGCACATTCCTCTCCTAGCAGAGGATGCTGCATGCAGGAGGGGGTGGGAGAGGGAGGAGGGGGAGAGAAGCCGGAGGAGGGGGCAGGACTTGACGTCTCACAGCGGCGCTGCTCTGGCACCCAGCCAGCCACCAGCAGACCTTACAGCCGTTTCCGCAAGTGCCCAACGACTGCGAAGACCAGGCTGCAGGTGACCCGGGTTGCTGCCCCCTCCTCGCCAAGGAGCTCTCCAAGAGCCCTGACATTGAATTCTCTTCTCAGAAAAGAGGCTCCTGCCTAACAACCCTTACTGTAAAGTGCTTGGACTGATTCTGCCAAACTAGAAATGAATGTTTGATTGGCTGCATCTGCTGACCCCATCACCAGGAGGCCAATATCAGATACCCAGGGAAGCTGACTATACTCTCTGGATTGTCTTTTACTGGCAGCCTCAATTGTGTCTCCTTTCTTCTCTCAATGCCCTTGACAATAAGGGACCCACTCACCTAGTTCTGGCAGGCGATCAGAAACAGCACCACCCAGCAACCCACACACACTTCTAATTCATTCATTAGCATCCATCCAGATAACAAAACATTCAAACACTTATTAAGCCTTAGTATGTGTCAGGAGCAACAGAAGATGAACAAACTTCCTACACTCATAGAGTTTATACTCTAGCCTGAGAGAGATTAAACACATACAGAACGATGTAATTACAGTTGTTACAAGGGTATTAAAGATATAAGAGTACATATCAGTTACCAAAGAGTCGATTCCGACTCATGACAACCCCACGTATACACAGTAGAGCTGCACTCCATAGCATTTTCAAGGCTGTGAACTTTCAGAAGCAGAACGCCAGGCCTTTCTTCCAAGGCATCTCGGGTAGGTTCAAATGCCACAGACACTCTGCTAACCCAGAACTGAAACCACTCCCAAAGCCCACTTTTCAGACAAAGATTAGACAGGCCTATAAAACAAACAATAACACACATGAGGAATGTGCTTCTTCGTTGAATCAAGTATACGAGATCAAATGGGCAACACCTGCCCAAAAGCAAGATAAAAAGGCAGGGACAGGAACTGGACAAACAGACACAGGGAACCTGGGGTAAAAGGGGAAAGCGTGCTGTCACATTGTGGGGATTGCAACGAATGTCACAAAACAATATGTTTATAAATTTTTGAATGACAAATTAACTTGAGCTGAAAACTTTCACCTAAAGCACAAAAAATTTTTTTAAAAAGTTGCAAAAAAAAGAATGCACACAGGGGGACTTAAACCATCTTCGCAGTCAGGCAAGGTTATCCTAAGGAAGGGACAGCTGAGCTGTGAGGCATGAAGATGAGAAGTTACCCAGGGGAATGAAAGTTTAGGCAAAGATCCCAGTTATTAAAATGTAAGTGGGTTCCCCTTCACAGGTGGAGATGATTTAGCAAAACTGAACTACCATGTCAGGGGCACCTGGGCCCTTGTCCAAGAGGGGCCTAAGGTGACTCCAGTCCCTGGAAGAGGACCTGGCTGTCTGTCCAAAGAGGCTCTTAAGTGTTTTCTCATCTTCCCCTGGCCCATGGCTGTCTCACCTCCATGAAAGAGCACTGGACAGGGAGGCCGGAGCCCTCACTTCTGGCTTTAGTTCCATCGTTAACTTATTGTGTGGGTAGACAGAAATCACTTCCACTCTCTTGGTTTCAGCTTCTCCATCCTAAAATGAGAGGCTGGATTAGGAGAGTGTTTGTTTCTCCATTTATTTTTTAATCATGTTTCCTTTTGGGTAAATATACAAATGTCATTCTCATTCTGTAACTTCTACGATGACAAGACACCAAATAATCTTCTAAATCAAAAATTATAATATTCAATATGCTTTTTAAAACTACATATGCCCTTTAAGCATTAAGCAATATTCTGTCCTTAGATGTCTGATGAAGATAGCTTGGGGGGCAGGAGTAAAGAAATGGCCTCCAAGCTCACCCTTGTCCTGTTATCTGACCCCTCCCTCCCACGTGCACCCAGCCATCAGAACTTATCCTCTCTAGCCGCATTTATTTTATTCTTTCCAG
>NW_004443942.1:9215032-9244740 GCF_000243295.1 Trichechus manatus latirostris
AAGAGGTCATTAAAAAGACAGAAAAGAAAGAAAAGACCAAAATGGATGTCAGAAGAGACTCTGAAACTTGCTCTTGAACATCAAGTAGCTAAAGCAAAAGGAAGAAATGATGAAGTAAAAGAGCTGAACAGAAGATTTCAAAGGCCGGCTCAAGAAGACAAAGTAAAGTATTATAATGACATGTGCAAAGATGTGGAGTTAGAAAACCAAAAAGAAAGAACATGCTCTGCATTTCTCAAGCTGTAAGAACTGAAGAAAAAATTCAAGCCTCAAGTTGCAATTTTGAAGGATTCTATGGGCAAAATACTGAAAGTCGCAGGAAGCATCAAAAGAAGATGGAAGGAATACAGAGTCACTATACCAAAAAGAATTGGTCTACATTCATCCATTTCAGGAGGTAGCATATGATCAAGAACCAATGATACTGAAGGAAGAAGTCTAAGCTGCACCGAAGACACTGGCGAAAAACAAGGCTCCTGGAATTGACAGAATACCAATCGAGATGTTTCAACAAACAGATACAGCGCTGGAAGTGCTCACTCACCTGTGCCAAGAAATTTGGAAGATCACTACCTGGCCAAATAATAGGAAGAGATCCATATTTACACCTATTCGAAAAAAAAGGTGATCCAACAGAATGCAGAAATGATAGAACAATATCATTAATATCACACACAAGTAAAATTTTGCTGAAGAGCATTCAAAAGCAATTACACGAGTACATTGACAGGGAACTGCGAGAAATTCAAGCTGGATTCAGAAGAGGACCTGGAACCAGGGATATCATTGCTGATGTCAGATAGATCTTGGCTGAAAGCAGGAAGACCAGAAAGATGTTTACCTGTGTTTTATTGACTATGCAGAGGCATTTGACTGTACGGATCATAACAAATTATGTATAACATTGCGAAGAATGGAAATTCCAGAACACTTAATTGTGCTCATAAGGAACCTGTACGTAGACCAAGAGGCAGTCGTTCGAACAGAACAAGGGGATACTACATGGTCGAAGGTCAGGAAAGGTGTGCATCAGGGTTGTATCCTTTCACCATACTTATTCAATCTGTATGCTAAGCAAATAATCCAAGAAGCTGAACTATGAAGAAGAATGCAGCACCAGGATTGGAGGAAGACTCATTAACAACCTGCGATATACAGATACAACTTTGCTTGCTGAAAGTGAAGAGGACTTGAAGCACTTACTGATGAAGATCAAAGACAACAGCCTTCAGTATGGATTACACCTCAACATAAAGAAAACAAAAATCCTCACAACTGGATCAATAAGCAACATCATGATAAACGGAGAAAGGCTGAAGTCGTCAAGGATTTCATTTTACTTGGATCCACAATCAACACCCATGGAAGCAGCAGTCAAGAAATCAAAAGACCCACTGCACTGGGAAAATCTGCTGCAAAAGACCTCTTTAAAGTGTTAAAAAGCAAAGATGTCACTGTAAGGACACCTGACCCAAGCCATGGTGTTTTCAATTGCCTCATATGCATGTGAAAGCTGGACAATGAATAAAGAAGACAGAAGAACTGACACCTTTGAATTATTGTATTGGTGAAGAATATTGAATATACCAGGGACTGCCAAAAGAATGAACAAATCTGTCTTGGAAGAAGTACAGCCAGAATGCTCCTTAGAAGCAAGGATGGTGAGACTTTGTCTCACATGCTTTAGACATGTTATTAGGAGGGACCAGTCCTTGGAGAAAGACATCATGCTTGGTAAAGTAGAGGATCAGCGAAAATGAGGAAGACCCTCAACAAGATGGATTGACACAGTGGCTGCAACAATGGACTCAAGTATTAACAATGATTATGAGAATGGTGCAGGACCTGGCAGTGTTTCGATCTGTTGTACACTGAGTCACTATAAGTCAGAACCGACTAGATGGCACCTAACAACAACAAAGTTATAGAAGCTTAATATTAAAACAGAATGGAATAAACTTTACAGGCAGGCAGGAACACAGCTCAATTCTCTACCACTCTCCATTTGGGTTTGATAGTAATCTTAAAGGTAGAATGGTTTTCCCCTCAGACTTTTCATTTCACATAGATTTTTCGATTATTCTTTCCTTGAATCTAGTTCAATGGTTTCAAACTTTATTGTGCATAAAAATTACTGTTCAGGGCAGTTTAGGATGGTTTTGACTTTATGAGATTTTTTTTACCTTATACTTTGACTTTAGAGCCTAGCCACAGGATGGAAGGTGAGAAAAACAGACAAGGCTACTAGAAGGATATTTATCAAATGTTAACAATGGGAATTACAGTTTTTATTTCCTTCTTTGAGATTTTCTCTGTTTTCTAAGTTGTCCACAATAAACATACACTACATTGGTAACAGAAAATAAAATGCAGCTTAAACTAACTGGGTTAAAAATTCTCCAGAAGATAAAATAAAATGGGAACTATGCCTTGAGTTTAAAAGGGGTGATGGCCCTTCATATCCCTGCCCTCTGCCAGCTCTGATAGTGCCCCACTTGGTGCCCCAACACCCAAGGACAGACAGTACATCGTCGCTAGGATACCATGCAGGAAAAACTGGCAAGAAAATTATTTTTACATTTATCTCCTGGGCTGTGCTTATAATAATGCTTAGACGCTTAGACTAAAGGGTCTGAAGTGAAGCAGCCATGACCATCCACTGATGGATCTATCCCCTGCACCAGAAATCCCCTACCAAATATTCTGGTTTCTTGACAAACTGAAAACATGTAAGGTATACATCCCCGGTCCTAAGAACAAAGAACTGTTCAACCTGCTTCTCGTAGACCAGGTGGTACCATCAAGCACAATTGGTAAAGACCAGTAGAATAAGAGCTGGTCATAAATTACACCAGGCTCAGTAGATAACTCCTTGATCTGTGCCTCAGTTTCTCCTATGTTAAACAGCCTAATGAAAGTCTTATTTTCTTTCTAGGGAGATAGATGTAAAAGGATAGTTTTTGCCTTAGTTTTTTCTGTTAGCCTCCTAGAGGCCCTACTTACCTTTTGCGGGAGTCGGGGGGTGGAGTTAAAAGCAGATGGACAAAGTGAACAGCACCACCCCAGTGAAAGGATATGCTGGGACTTCTGGGGGGAGAAGAGAGCTGCCTAGTTGTGGGTCCTTTGACACAAGGCTGTTAAACTGCAATTTGCCTCACATTTTGAACTTTCTAAGAATCTAGAGTGTTCACAGACCAGATGGGGAAGCAGAGGTAGGAAAGGTAACAGTGCTGACTTTCTCTTGTGTCATAACTCAGGAACTGTTAAGTCAAGGACAGAAGGCAGATGAGATTAAAACTCCAAGCTGGGGACCTAGGTTTCTCAAAACACAATGGGAAAAACCACCACGGCGGGGTCTAAAAGATGAGGGATGTTTGTATTACTTGGCCACTTTAATTTAATAATCATTCAAACTCCTACTGGGTACCAGGCATTGCAACAATGAGTTCTCTGCTCAAAATAAAATGCATGACTTCCAAGCCAGACAGAGCTGCCATTAGGTTACATTTTAAATCCACCTAGAGTCTAATAAAGCTAATTTTACTGCTATTGTGTCTATTAAAACAAGGGCCTTTGTTTGGAGAGTAAACAGAGGGGAGGAAAGCACAGACATCAAGGGGCGGGAATTTTGATTATTCCAGAATTGTTTCTTGGAAGGAAGTAACAAGAACAAACCCGATTTTTAAAAAAAAACCTTAATAGGGCCAAATGTATCAGATGGCTCACCCCTGTATAACAACTCCAGCCCTCTTGAGAGCTGACAAGCTCCCCATAACCGGACAACAGCTCAGGGACAGAAATGAGGCACCTGCCTCACCTATGCTGAAAACACTGAACTCACTGACCAAAGAAGCCAACTTGGGACTGGAATTTAGGGCCTAAGGGTCACTAAGGTAGGAAAATGCTGTTCCATGCTCCGAGACCAAAAGTCACCCAAATGAGAGTTTTGATAAAATGAATAAATTAAGTAATAAATCAAATATGTTATTGTTGTTGTTAGTTGCTGTCAAGTAGGCTCTTATTCATGGTGATCTTATATATAACAGAAAGAAATGTTGCCCAATCCTGCACCATCTTCATGATCATTGGTATATTTGAGTCCACTGTTGCGGCTATTGTCTCAATCCACATCTCATTGAGAGTTTCCTTTGCTTTCATCGGTCCTCTACTTTACCAAACATGATGTCCTTTCCTAGTGATTGGTCTTTCCTGAGGCTGTGTCCAAAGTAAGCAAGTCGAATTAAATAAATATATATACAGCTTTATTTTTTTAAATCAAAGGCAAAAACAAAACCACAAAACACTTAATTAGCTAGAACACTCGTCTATGATGAGTGATCCTCTCATATTTCCACTTTAATTGGAATTATCTCAGGTGACTGTTACAAATGCAGATTTTCAGGGGTCCATCCCCAGAGAATCTCATGCCAAAAGTCTAGGGCCACCCCAAGATTGGCATTTTAGCAAGTACCCAGGTTATTTGGCTGCTTATGGTCTGCAGCCCACACTTTGAGAAATTCTACGCTAAAAGGCCAAGAGGGCCTAACACACCTGTCTCAGCCAACCTTCTAGCAAGTACCACTCCAGTAGGCTTGAACTAATTCATAATTAAATCTGAATGGAATCCAGTTGGTACCTCTTGTGGAACCACATCAAAATTATAACAAAACCAGGGCATGATACAGAATGACAAAAAAGGAAAATACAAAGAAGTACCAAGTACATGGGAAAAGCTCTGAAATTGTTAAGTTTTAAGAGGATAGGAAAACGTACTTTTGACCCCATCCAGTCTTGTCCTGTACTCATAAGCCAGGTATGAACTCTCTCAATTCTCCAGTGTTATCACCTAAAAACTCCACAGACTCAGACAGACCCAAGTTCAAATCTAGGTTCATCAGCTGACTTTTCAGTTAGCAGCCAGGAGTAAGCACTAAATAAATGGTGGCTATCACTCATTTCCACCACTCAACTGTCAGTTTGACGTACTGTGGGGGCTTGCATGTTGCTGTGATATTGGAAGCTATGCCACCAGTATTTCAAATACCAGCAGGGTCTCCGATGGTGGACAGGTTTCAGCGGAGCTTCCAGACTAAGACAGCTGGGAAGAAGGACCTGGCAATCTACTTCTAAAAAAAATTAGCCAGTGAAAACCTTATGAATAGCAGCAGAACACTGTCTGGACCAGGCAGTGTTTCGTTCTATTGCACGTAGGGTCGCTATGAGTCGAAATCAACTCGACAGCACCTAACAACATCATTAATTTAAGGAGCCATGGTGGTGCAGTGGTTAAGCACTCGGTTGCTGGAAAGCCAGCAGTTCAAACCCACCAGCTGCTCCACAGGAGAAAGAAGTGACAGTCTGCTTCTGTAAAGATTAACCAAAAAAAACCAAACCCATTGCCGTTATAGCCTTGGAAACCCTCTGGGGAAGTTCTACTCTGTCTTACAGAGTCACTGTGAGTCAGAATCAACTCGAGAGCAATGGGTAGGGTATCATTCATTTAACTGATAAATATTTATTAGGGCCTTCTACATGCTAGACACTGTAAGCACAGGAGAAACAGTGGTGACAAAAGAGGGGCATAAAGACAGATACTAAATAAGTAAACAAACAGTAACTTCAGATATTGATGTGAGTTGGAACAGGTTTAGTTTTGGGCTTATGAAGAAAATAAAACAGTGATATGATAAGAGTGATATGTGGGGCCCGGGGTGTGCTGTCAGGAAAGGCCTTTCCAGGAGATGGCATTTAAGCTAAGATCTAGGGGATGATCATCTGAGGCACGAGAACTGATGGGAACAAACTAAGTGTGTTAGAAAGGGAAGATATGAGGCTGGAACTCCAGACAGGAGGGTAGTAAAAAGTAAGGATAGGGAGGCAGGTAGCAGAGCCGTATAAACCCACTGAAACCAAACCCATTGCTGTCAAGTCGATTCCACCTCATAGCAACCCTATGGAACAGAGTAGAATTGCCCCACAGGGTTTCCAAGGAGCAGCTGGTGGATCTGAACTGCCGACCTTTTGGTTAGCACCGAAGCACTTAACCATTGCATCACCAGACTCCTTGTAAATACCTGGTGAGAAGTCCCTGGGTGGTGCAAACAGTTAATATGCTCACCTGCTGACCGAAAGGTTGGTGGTTGGAGTCCACCCAGAGGCACCTCAGAAGAAAGGTCTGGGGATCTATTTCAGAAAAATCAGCCACTGTAAACCCTACAGAGCACGACTCTACTGTGACACACGTGAGGTCTCCATGAGTCAATTCGGACTCCACCGTGACTGGCAATACCTGGTGGAAAGTTGGATTATCTTCCAAATGCAATAGGAAGTTGTTGAAGGGTTTAAAGATGGGAGAGGAATGATCTGATTTGCCTTTTAAAGACTTCTCTAGCTGCTATATAAAGAATGGCCTGTGGGTTAGGGGTAATTAAAAAAAAAGTCTAATATTTATTTAGTGCTTAACTATGTGCTCTGAACTGTCCTAAGAACTTTACATGTATGATCTCCTTTAATCCTCATGAAAACTTTTTGATGTGAGTACTATTATTATCCCTATGTTATAGGCAACAAAACCCAGGTGCTGAAAAATTAAGTATCTTGCTCATCACAGTCAGTAAGCAGACGATCCAGTATGCAAACCCAGACAGTCTGACGGCAATGCCACTACAATGTCTTTGACCAAAGTGGGGAAAGGTAGGAAGATAAGGTTAAGGGGCCACTGCAGTAGTGTAGGCAAGAGATGACGGTGGCAACCGTGAAAATACTAAGAGGGGTTCGGCTTTGCAAACCATGTTGGTAGCAGAGCTGATAGGACTTACTGATGGGATTGCATGACAGGGGTGATGGAAAAAGAAAAGCAAAGATAACTCCCAGGTGTTTGATTTGAGCAACTGGACAGGCGACAGTGCTATTTCCTGAGACGATTAAGCCCCTGGAGTGAGGAACAAATCAAAGGGGTTGCTGTTGTTGCTGGGTGCCATTGGGTCATTTCCAATTCACAGTGACCCCATGTGATGGAGTAGAACCACTCCATAGGTTTTCCTGGCTGTAATCTTCACGGAAGCAGATATTTCTCCCACAGAGCCGCTGGGTGAGTTCAAACCGCCAACCTTTTACTTAGAAGCCCAGCGCTTAACCATTGCGCCGCCAGGGATCCTTAAAAGGGGAAGAAGACATTAAAATTAATGAAGAACTCGTTCTTGGACACTTTTATGTTTGAGGTGACTACTAGACATCCATGTGGAGAGGTCACGAAGGCAGTGAAGCAGTGAGCTACAGTTGTCTCCACTCTGGGGAGAGGTCAGGGCTACAGACGGTAGCTCTTTATCACTTGACTCCCGCTGGGTGGGCGGGGCATGGCTGTCCTGGTGGACCTCTGATTGGTTGTAACAACAAAGGCGGAACCACATCTCAGCACAGGATTACAACTTGGGAAGTTTCACTCTGAGCCTAAAAGCATCTTGCTCAGCCTACCCTCTGTGGTCCAGCAAAGCCTTCTGTCCAAACCCATCCTCTGAATCAGCTTCCTGGGAGCCTATCTCAGCAGCATTCTTTCAAGATGACCCCCAGCACACCCGGTCCCAAGAAGGCAGCACAAAGTGCTCTAGTCCAGGAGGAGAGGTTGGAAATAGTTGCCGCAAAAAGAAGGTTATCGGGAATCCTTGTGAGAAGAGGACTTCTGTACCCCTCTCCCACTTCAACGCTCCTTTTTTGGTCCTCCTATCAGTGGAGACCATCCGGGTGTGAGGCCCTGGAACTGCTCACAAGGACCTGAGTCGATGATGATGAAAGGGTTTCCAAAATAAGCCTCCCACATTCAGGCTTCCCAAATGCCAGGCTGGCGTCCAGATTGTAGCACTTCCAGAAAAATTCCAACCTTGCTTGATAAAATACTTTTGGAATTGACAACTCCATGGCTCAGAGGAAGTGGGCGTGAACTGGAGGTCGGGTAGAGGTTGGAAAAGAAAAATAAAAAAGGCAATTTTTAAAGTTCATCTAAAATGTCAGGAACATGAAGCAGCCCATGTTTACACAGAGCTTTCCAAAACCGAGTGCAGCTTCCAAGCAGCTTTAAAAAAAATGGCTATATCAACTTGTCCAATGAAATGGCTTTTTAGCTGAACAGAAATAGTACCAGGCTGTTCTCATTCTCCTTGTCTCCTTAAGCTTAATCTCCTAATATAATTTATACTCTTTCTAATCCTGATTGTTTTATTTTTTATTCATATTTTAAACCTTTCCCATAAGCTACCTCAAATTCACTGAGGAACAAGATAAAGCAATAACTGAACAAACAGGGTGCAGTCTTGACATTCCTGGATATTAAACTTTCAGATCCATGAAATCAATAAAGGTTGTTTATTGTCTTAGTTATCTAGTGCTGCTATAACAGAAATACCACAAGTGGATGGTTTTAACAAACAGAAGTTTATTTCCTTACAGTAAAGTAGGCTAAAAGTTCAAGTTTAGGACATCAGCTCCAGGGGAAGGCTTTCTCTCTCTGTTGGCCTTCTCTTTAGTGTTCCCCTGGACTAGGAGCTTCTCTGCGCAGGGACCCCAGGTCCAAAGGACGCACTCTGCTCCTGGCACTGCTTTCTTGATGGTATGAGGTCCCCAACTCTCTGCTTGCTTCCGTTTCATCTCTTGTAAGATAAAAGGGAAACCCCCTTTACATTGGATCAGGGATGTGACTTTAGTAAGTGTGTTACAATCCCACCCTAATCTTCTTTAACATAAAATTACAATCACAAAATGGACGACAACCACACAATACAGGGAATCATGGCCCAGCCAAACTGATACACACAATTTTGGGAAGACACAATTCAATCCATAACATTTATTATGGATATCAAAGGGAGTTAGGGGAAGGAAATGCCCTAATTAACATGTACTACACTTTGAAAATTATATTTCTTTATGTAAAAAAAGAAAAAGAATGCCTGATAATGCACCTGCATTTTTCAGATTTTTCTGTCCCTACATAATTTATAGGGAAAGTAGGTGAAATCTCACGTATTATATATCTGTGGATAATTCCGTGGCTTTTGCCATTCAATCAGGAACGACAGGATGCTAGTTCAATAACTGTGCTACTTCATCTTCCAAATAAGATTTGTCAACCCCACTGCAGGGAAATCAGAATAAGACTCAGTCTAAATCTATCCACAAACAAAGCTGGAATATGTGGGTCCTTTTATGATGTGGGGAGGTGGCATGTCAAAGCACACTGTTATTCTCTGGTGTGCTTCTAAATGTAGAACCAGCTTCAGAATGCAAAATAGCCAGCAGCCTGGGAACACAACTTTGGAGACAGAATTATTAGGTTTTCTAAATCACTGCCATGAGCCAAAATCCTTACTGAGACTAGTGGGCCAAAGACAGAACCAAGGGGCTCGTCACATTTACAAATATCACTCTAAGTGCCTTCTTTGGGGACTCTCTGTCTCTAACATAAACCCAAACGTAGCAATTATTCGGATTCCCTGTGTGCAGGCAGCAAATGTTTTTAAGGAGGCTCATTCTCAAGGGAGCAAAGGAAAAGTGGTATTTTTTTGGTCTGGTGTTTTCTGTAATCACCAGAAGTCACTGGAACCAGTATCTTGTCACTTCAAGAGCATACAGTGATGACAGATCTTTATAACGCTAACTCTGAGGCCTTGCAACCTTGTGGAAGAACAGATAGATCAAATTATGCCTTGTTGCAGTTTGAAATGTGTTTTATTGCCTTCTAATTCTTTGAGGGGAGCCCTTAGTGGTTAAGAGCTCGGCCACTAACCAAAAGATCGGCAGTCTGAATCCACCAGCCACTCCATGGAAACCTTACAGGGTCGCTATGAGCCAAATTTGACTCGACGGCAACGGGTTCTTCGAAAATTGACAATCCAGGTAGTATACAGTAGGTGGCAACACTGAGCCACCAAAACATCCCATTTGCCAACCATGCTGGATAAAGTTTTTTATAATGAACCCCATTCTAAAATTTAGGTCTATGTTAAAATAACAATGACAGACACAAAGTAATTAAAAGTACATGTCCAACAAGCTTGGAAGCAAAAGCACCATCAGGTGTACATTATAGCATGTTGTCATTTCCCACCTCTACTCTCCTAATCATTGGGCAACTCCAATTATTCCTTGAGACACCCGAATTGTACCTCTGCTTTCCCTTTTTCCCCAGAGACTTTTATGAAAATAATATTTAACTTTAATGTGCCTGCACTTCAGAAGACAGTGTGACGAATGTGCACATTCACTATGTGCAAAGACCAGGGAAAATGAGTTCTGAGGCCACCTTTGCCAACCCCAGGTGTGGGTTTTCTCTTCACAAACTTGAAAGAGACTGGAATGCAGCAGCTGTCAGAAAACAGCAACAGCCTGTGCCAGAAATACCCTTGCTGCGCTGCTCTAATTGCCAAGAGATAAGAACCCATAACTCACACTGACACTTGTGGCTCAGGCTCACACACAGCAGGCACCAAGAGAAGAGCATGCGCGCTGGAGTCAGGCAGACCTACGTTCTGACTCTTACCAGCTATGTGACCTTGGGCAAGCAGTTTTGCTCCTCTGAGCCTCAGTTTCTCTCATTGGTAAGAATTAGAGGCAGCGTGTATGAAGTGCCTAGTAAAGGACTGGGTTTATGGCAGGTACACAATACACTGGAGTTGTTGTTATACTTCTTATTATTAACTGTCTCTGAAGGAGACGGGAGACAAAAGAACTTGGAGATGTCCCAAGCAGCTCTCAGGACAAGAGGCTGTTTGCACCCTTGAAATGACCTCAGTTTTTCAGTGAGGGCTCTAGAAGAATCAGACACATTAAAATCCCTGGCTGATTTTGCCTTCATTCATCTGTTCAAATAAATATTTACTGAGGGCTTACAGTGTGCCAGAGTTGTAGGTGGCATTGAAGGACAATATAGCCGTGGCCTCATGGGGTTTATAGTTTAGTGGAGAAGACAGGCATTCAAAATAATCACATGAGTAGATGTAAATGAACATCTGTGGTAAGTGCTACAAAGGAGAGGTGCATGGCCATCTATCTGTATTATGGTCACCTAAAATGAAGAAACTGGCCCAGCCTGAGGAGAGCACGCTGAGAGCTGCAGGACGAAACCAAAAAACACTTGTTGCTGGCAAGTGGACTCCAACTCATAGAGACCCTACAAGATAGAGAAGAATTGCCCCCACAGGGTTTCCAAAGCTGTAAATCTTTACAGAAGCAGACTGCTGAATCTTTCTCCAGCAGAGCAGCTGGTGAGTTCGAACTGCCGACGTTTTGGTTAGCAGCTGAGCGCTTTAACCACTGCACCACCGGGGCCCCCTACACCCTCAGTAGGCCCTGTATAAAAATTTTAACTTAAAGGAGCAAACTAGAAAGCACTTAACTTTCCCTTAATGACTAGGATGTTTTTCTTCTGTAACAGTAAGATCCAGAAGATATACTCTGTTCCTTTTTTGTTTTCGCTGCCACATAGCTTCAAGGCAAACGTGAAGCTCAGCAATAATACAGACCTTAATGCTTGTGTTTATATTCTCCCCAGCCCCCCTGGTTTGTCTTCTTCCTCTTACTTACATTATCCCTAGCTCTGATTTCAAATTCCTATTTCTATTTTATCATTGTAATTAGTGTTCATGAATCTTCTGTGGAAGGAAGCAGGATACAAACAGAGACATACTGATACTCTTTCTAAGGCTAACAGTTGAGCTGGAAAGAATTAACTGGGTGCCCTTTGTGCTCCTGCCTGGTGTGTTATCCCAGAGGAAGAGGAAAGAGATGTGGCTTGGTCCTCTTTTATACCCTTTTACAAGCAGTGCGTTCTTTGTGGCTTGTGTGATCTAGCACAATGGTACTTTTTCCCCACTTTATCACATTATATTTCTGCCCTAACAAGCACCTTTCCTTTTGCTCATTTTTTCACTGAAACATTCACTGACCTATATTTACAGTGAACCTACATTCTGGATTTTCCAGGATAGCTGCACCCTTTTTATTTCTTCTTCTACTTCTTTTTTTTTTTTTTAATTTATTCCTTTTAATAAAGGCAACTCATTAAATATGTAAGTGGGGTTTTCCTTTTATACTTTTGAAAGGCATGATATATATACATAAAAATCCTTCATCAGACTGTACATCACAATTTTTGGATCAAGAAACAGTCACCTTCCTCTTGTGGTGAGTTAACAGTCATACGCTGAAAGCTGAAAATAGAACAGCAATGAAGAGGAGATGTAAGAAAGGCTATTATCATTTTTCAATTTATCTGCACACCGTGAAAAAAACAATAGGATGTTCAGGAATTAAAAACTACATTTCTTGCAGGAAACTCTTGTTCCTTTTCCTGGGGAGATGAAATGTTTGTAAATGATAATCAGACTGAACTCCAGGAACTGCAAATTGTGGCTCTTATCCTTTTTTGGTCCTGGTCACCTTTACTGAACTGCTTTGTATCAGTAGATGCTCAGGAAATGGTTCATTTAAAACACAACTGAAGCCAACAAACAAGGTGCCTTTGCTTTTTCACTTCCCATAGGCAAACTCGGGGTGGCAAACAAAATCACAGAGGAGTGACTGAGACCAAAATTTGAAACTGGCTGTGGCTTCCCCAAGGCCAGCTGAGTGGTCCGGCACAGCCATGCTCCTCCACTAGCTGTTTGGCCCATGAAGTAATTTCAACCTAGTCCATCCCCAGACAAGGGAGTCCAGGTCAAGTGTGTCACCAAGACCCATGTGCCCTCTGCTCACTGGACAATGGATAAACAATGAGGCGAAGGAGTAACATCTCTCTCCAGCTCAACCCTAGAACTTGCCTCCAAGAATTACCTACACATTGAGGGACAGAGTAGCAAGGGTTGGGGTCTGGGGAACGTGGTTTCAGGGGCAGCTAGTCAATTCATATAACAAAGTTTATTAAGAAAATGTTCTGCATCCCACCTTAGTGAGTGGCATCTGGGGTCTTAAAAGCTAGTGAGCAGCCATCTAAGATGCATCAATTGGTCCCAGCCCACCTGGAGTAAAGGAGAATGAAGAACACCAAAGACACAAGGAAAACATTAGCCCAAGAGACAAAAGGGCCACATAAACCAGAGACTCCATCAGCCTCAGATCAGAAGAACTAGATAGTGTCCAGCTACCAACAATGACTGCCCTGACAGGGAACATAACAGAGAGTCCCTGATGGAGCAGGAGAAAAGTGGGGTGCAGAACTCAAATTCACTTAAAAAGACAGACTAAACGGTCTGACTGAGATTGGAGGAACCCTGGATGCCATGGCCCCCAGATGCTCTGTTAACCCAGAACTAAAACCATTCCCGAGGTCGACTCTTCAGACAAAGATTGGACTGGACTTATAAAACATAAATAATACTCGTGAGGAGTGTGCTTCTTGGTTCAGGCAGACACATAAGACCAATTGGGTGGCTCCTGTCCGGAGGTGGGATGAGACAGCCAAAAAGGACAGAAGCTGGCTGGATGGACGCGGGAAACTCGGGGTGGAAAGGGGGAGTGTGCTGTTATATTATAGGGATTGCAACTAGTGTCACATAGCAATTATGTATAAATTGTGTAGAAATTAACATGAGCTATGAACTTTCACCTAAAGCACAATAAAAAAAAATTTAAAAAAAGAATTACTTACACAGATGGATGCTTCAAGAGAGGAAAAGTGTTAGAAGTAACATAAAAGTGAGTAGCTCCACCTGATTGGGTGGGGCAGCAAGCCCCTGAAGTTACCAGCTGCCCTTTAGATACGGTGCCCAGTGTGCTCTGGTGATCTGATTCCCCTCCCTAGTGTTACCTAACCCATCTGGATCAAATGATGACCAAACAAAGGTTCTACAATCTCAGAGCTGGAAACAATCGTGAAAGCCAGGAGTCTAAGACCTTTTGTCTTCTTATTGTGGTGAAAAAATATATATATATATATGTAACAAAACATTTGCCAATTCAACAATTTACACATGTAGAATACAACGACATTATATTCATCATGTTGTGCAACCATTACCACTATCCTTTTCCAAATTATCCCACTACTATTAACAGTTAGTGCCCCCTAAGCAATGACTCCCCCTTCCTCCCACCCCTGGTAACCATTAATAAGTCTTAAAGACCCATACCTTTACAACATCCCTGCAAACTGGTCATCTAGTTTGGACACTCCCAATGATGAGGGACTCACCACCACTAATCCACTCCATCTTTATGCAGCTCTAGTGAATGAATAGGGTTTCTATTAGTCAGAATCTACACGACAACACTGAGTTTACTTTTGTTTGGATTACTGAATGGAGCCCTGGTGACTCAATGGTTAAACATTCAGCTGCTAACCAAAAGGTCAGTGGTTCAAACGCACCAGCTTCTCTGTGGGAGAAAAGACCTGGTGGTCTGTTCCCATAAGGATTTACAGCCTAGGAAACCTTATGGGGCAGTTCTACCCTGTCATATAGGGTCACTATTTCTCGGAATTGACTCGATGGCACACAACAACAACAATTGAAAGTCTGAATCTCTACTGTTTTTCTGTGAAAAAGAAGATGGTTTCCAAGACATTCCTGAACAATGTAGCCCATGGAGAGAGGCACCACAGAAGAATATGATTTAATTTCCCCTTCTACCAGCCTAGGGAATTTATTTTATTTTATTGTTGTACTTTAAGTGAAAGTTTACAATTCAAGTTAGTCTCTCATACAAAAATTTACACATACATTCTTATGTGACCCTAATTGCTCTCCCTATACTGTGACAGCACATCGCACCTTTCCACCCCTGATTTCCTGTGTCCATTCAACCAGCTCCTGACCCTCTCTGCCTTCTCATCTCACCTCCGGAAAGGATCTGCCCATTTAGTCTCATGTATCTAATTGAGCTAAGAAGCACACTCTTCACGAGTATGATTTTATGTCCCATAGTCCAGTCTAATCTTTGTCTGAAGAGTTGGCCTCAGGAATGGTTTTAGTTCTGGGTTGACAGAGTCCAGGGGCCATGCTTTCTGGGGTTCCTCCAGTCTCAGTCAGGCCATTAAGTCTGGTCTTTATAGCAGAATTTGAGTTCTGCACCTCATTTTTCTCCTGCTCTATCTGGGACTCTCTGTTGTGTTCCCTGTCAGGGTGGTCATTGGTGATAGCCGGGCACCATCTAGTTCTTCTGGTCTCAGGCTGATGCATTCCCGATTTATGTGGCCCCTTCTGTCTCTTTGCTGTTCATTCTCTTTTACTCCAGGTGGGTTGGGACCAATTGATGCATCTTAGATGGCTGCTTGCTAGCTTTTAAGACCCCAGATGCCTCTCACCAAAGTAGGATGCAGAACATTTTCTTAATAAATTTTGTTATGCTGATTGACCTAGATGTCCCAGCCTAGGGAACTTTTAATTTTGAATCACTGACTCATAGAATCTTTAGAACTAGAAGTGATGGCAATAATAGCGAATACTTACAGAACACTTACTATGAGCCAAGCATATGCTAAGAACTTTACAGGCATTGTCTCATAGTACAATGTTTAATTCTCACACTATCCTTTGAGCAAGATATTATTTATTAACGTTTTTATAATATGAGGAAATGAAGCCTCAGAGTTTATGTAACTTGCCCAAGGTAACACAGTAAAAAAAGTAGGTGAGCTAGAAATGAAACTCAGATTTTGTTTTTTTTTAAGCAGTAGAACCCTTTTAAAAAAAAATAGAATTTTATGTCAAAACTCAATATATTAAGGAAAGTAGTATCATGTATGAAGGCCTCTGTCATGGTTTGAATTATGTCCCCCAAAAAATGTGTGTATCAATTTGGCTAGGCCATAATTCCTGGTACTGTGTGATTTTCCTGTATGTTGTAAACCTGCCTCTATGATGTTAATGAGGGAGGATGGATGGCAGTTGTGTTAGTAAGGCAGGACCTGATCTACAAGACTGGATTGTGTCCTGAGGCAATCTCTTGAGATATAAAAGACAGAAGTGAGCAGAGAGACAGGGGGACCTCATACCACCAAGAAAGCAGTGCCGGGAGCAGAGCGTGTCCTTTGGACCAGGGTCCCTGCGCTGAGAAGCTCCTAGTCCAGGGGAACACTGAAGAGAAGAAGACCGACAGAGAGAAAAAGACTTCCCCTGGAGCTGACACCCTGAATCTGGACTTTTAGCCTACTTTGACTGTGAGGAAATATATTTCTCTTCGTTAAAACCATCCACTTGTGGTATTTCTGTTATGGCAGCACTAGATGACTAAGACAGCCTCTAAGGCAGTGCAAAACACTGATAATTATAGTAAATACACATATCTTGAATTCAACTTCTTTTTGCCACTTTCACTCCACCCTGATCCAATCTACCATCATCTCATTTAGATAATTACAACAGCCTCCTTGAGGCTTCCTGCTTCTGCTCCTGCCTCCATCCCTACCAGCTATCTCAAAATAGAAGCTAGAGATCCCATTAAAATGTGGTCAGATTACTTCACTGCTCTGTTGCAAAGCCTCCAGTGGCTTCCCATCTCATTCAAAGTAAAAGCCAAGGTCCTCATAATGCCTCCTGCATATATACATACTCTCATCACCAGCCCCTTCCCCCTTCCCCACTCCACTCCAGCCTCCCTGGCCTCCTTGTTGCTTTTCAAATACACCGAGCATAGTCATGCCTCAAGGCGGCCCTCTCACTCACTATTCCCTCTGCTTGGAATGCTGTTCCCTCAGTAGCCACCTGGCTTGCTCGTTCAGGTTTCTGTTCAACATCACCCAATCAGTGGGGCTTTCCCAGGCCAGAATATATAGGAGCAGCCCTCCACCTGCACTCCTTGTTCCCTGTACCCTGCTTTATCTTTCCACATGGAACTTTCCACCATATGGCACTCTATACGCAGTACTGACATGTTTGTCTGTCTCTCCCACTAAAAGTACTTCCACAGAAGAGAGTTTTGCTGCTTTGTTCACTGCTGTGCTCCAGTACTTAGAACTGCACCTGGCACATAATAATAAATATTCCTGATTGAACGAACCTAGTGTTCACAAAGTGTTTACAGGTAATCCCTGACTTATCACGGGGCTCTGTTCTGATGACTACTCTGTCGTAAGTACGTTCTGACATAAGTTGAATACCTCTTTTTTTTAGTTTTCATTATTATTGACTTTTATTATCAGTATCTTTATAAATTCGATCTTTGTCTTTGGGGGTTGGAAACATTATATCTGAGAATGATAACATCAGCAAGTAATGTGCTGCAACATTGTATGTTATAGCACATTACTAATGATAAGAGGTTCTAAAAAAAAGACAGAGGGTGTTTAAGTGTGGTTTTTCATTAACTTGAATACATCTAAAGTTGGGGACTACGTGTATTACGTTCCAGGCACTGTTCTAAGAACCTTACAAGTATTAGCTCAATTAACCCTCACAAGTTTTACTATTATCCCCATTTTACAGATGAGGAAACTAAGGCACAGAGAGGTCAAGTGGCTTTCCCAAGATCACACAGCTATTAGGTAACAGAGTTGGAATAGAAACTGGGGGTCAGACTTTGCGCTCTTAAACAATAAACAATACAGCCTCAGTAAACTAAAACAAACTGATCTATTCCCTTAGTTTAAAATGGGAGAAAGACCTGAGGCCTGCAAGAGACAGACCACTTGCCATGCAAACAGTTAATGGCAGGGAACCTGATCCTCAGCTGGGATTTTACTATTAACTATCTCTGCACCCCTAATGTCCTGCCTTTTTATTTTTCCTTTTGCTCCTCAAAATCCAACCATGAAAAATGCAGAATAGAATTTCAAATTCTCATGGACTCCAGCCTTTCCGAAACATGGAGGCTGGATGAACCCCTGAAACTACTGCCCTGAGATAATCTTTAAACATTAAACCAAAAATATGCCCTGAAGTCTTCTTATAACCAAATAACAGTCTAGCTTAACTAGTAAAAAATCTCTGCCTTTAGCATTATGCTCTTTTAAGAACTATCTATATGCCCACCAAACACATGAAAAGATGCTCAGCATCATAGTCGTCAGAGACATGCAAATCAAAACTACGATGAGATACCGTTTTACTCCCACTAAGATGGCTGAGATTAAACAAACAGAAAATAACAAATGTTGGTGAGGAGGTAGGGAAGTTGGAACCCTTACCCATTGCTGGTGGGAATGCAAAATGGTACAGCCCTTGTGGAAAAGTGTGGCAGTTCCTCAAAACACTAGAAATAGAACTACCTTATGATCCAGCAATTCTACTCCTAGGTATATACCCAAAAGACTTGAAAGCAGAGACTCAAACAGAGACTTGCACACCAATGTTCACTGCAGCACTATTCGCAATAACCAAAAGGAGAAAACAACCTAAATGCCCATCAACAGATGAATGCATAAACATAGAGTGGTACATACATACAATGAAATACTACTCAGCCAGTAGGAGAAATGAAATATTGATATATACTTCAATATGGATGGAGCTGGAAGACATTATGCTGCGTGAAATAAGTGAATTACAAAAGGACAAATATTGTATGACCTCACTTATGGGTAAAGACAAGAAAAGGCAAATGTATAGAGAACAAAGCTTATCAGTGGTTACGGGGAAGGGAGGGAGGGAGAAAGGGAGGTTAAGGGTGATGGAAAAATTGCATTGATTAAGGGTGGAGTTGCACAGCTGATTATTGTAATTGCTGTCAATAAGTTATACACCTGTAAAAAGTTGAATTGGCAAAATTGTGTGATAGATATATTTACAATGGTGGAACAAAAAAAAAAAAAAGAGTAGCTGCTGAGGCTGCTTATGTACAACCAAAAACCTCGTGGCATTTGGGTTGTTGGTTTGGAAATACAGGATCATGGTTTCATGGGACATCCCAGTTGGCCTAATAACATGTTTAGTGCCTCTGCTCTACCTCCTAGTTTGATGCATAGCACCTAGGGTCTTAAAATCTTGCAAGCAGCCAACCAAGGCACAACAATTGGTCTCCATTCACCTGGAACAACAGAGGAAGGAGGAGAGTCAGGAATAGGAGGAGGATATGGAATGTGTGGCTAATTTCCTCCATGAACAACTGCCTCCTTTGCCATGAGACCAGAAGAACTGGATGGTGCCCAGCTACCATTACTGAACATTTTGATCAAAGATTCCATAGAAGAATTGATTAAAAAGAAGAAAATGCAGAACAGAATGTCAAATTCTCATGGACTCCAGACTTTCTGAAGCCATGAAGGTTGGATGAACCCCTTAACTATTGCCCCGAGATAATCTTTAAACCTTAAACCAAAAAAAAAAAAAAAAAGTCTTGTATTGAGCATTATGCTCTTTTAAGAACTACCTATGTGGGATGGTGGAGTGGTTAAGAGCTCACCTGCTAACCAAAAGGTTGGCAGTTCGAATCTAGCAGCTGCTCCTTAGAAACCCCAGAGGGCAGTTCTACTCTGTCCTATAGGATTGCTATGAGTTGGAATCAACTTGACAGTAATAGGTTTGGTTTTGGGTTTTATATGGGATCAAAGTAAAACAGCAACTGTTAAGATTGATAGGAACCTTAGGGGGCAGTGAATTTATGTTAATGGGGGAGGAACAATTCAGAAAAGGATGCTGAGAATGGTTACATAACTTGAAGAATGTAATCAATGTCACTAAATGGTACATGTAGAAACTCTTGAACTGGTGTATGTTCTGCTGTGTATATTATCAACAACAACAACAAAACTTTAAAAAATGAAAAAAAAGAAATCCTATCATGAGGGCTCTTAGCATTGCCACTTCAGAGATGAAAAAACTTCCCTGAATTCTCAAGAATGCTGCTATTTAGGAGAAAAATTCAGTGACCAGGGCCCACTTCACTTTGGCCATTGCTTACATGCTAAACTCGCTCTTCTCAACCTCGTTATGTGAGTTCCTGGTTGGGTCTCACACACCGTAACCCCAAAACAGAGGAAGAGAAGGTGAAAGGGGAGGGCCACAGAGAGGACAAAAATGATGAGAAGGGTTAGTGGTGCTTTTATAGGCATTTCATAGCAGTTTTATCCCAAGTCCATGGTTAAAAAATGAATTGCCGTGTTCACTGCAAACTGCTGTCTTCTGGGCTTTGCAGCCCCGCAATAAAAATTCAATCTGAGCAAAGCAATTTCCACACTTACGCAATTTTCTTTTTGCACCTCCCCGAGATGTTAGAAGACTGTCTTGTAAAACAGTAGAGAAGCCACAAACTGACGTTTAGAGCAAATTTCATGAAATTCCCACTTTTAAAAAAAGCACCAGTGATAATAAACAGCACTGCAAACACTCGAGGTCGAATTAAACGATTCGGAATAACTGTTCTGTATGTCCGTTTCAAATGTAAAACCCACCTTTTGAATTTGCAAACAGGAAGAACACTGTAAAGTTTTTAAACTGGCCCTAACGCTGACTTGAAACCTAAAGCAGCAATGTCTGATAAAATATAATGCAAGTCATATATGCAAATTTTCTAGTAGCCACATTAAAAATAGTAAAAAGAAACAAGTGAAGCTAATTTTAATAATATTTTCATTGAACCCTATATATCCAAAAGGAGCCTTGGTAGCACTGTGGTTAAAAGCTTAGCTGCTAACCAAAACTTTGGCAGTTTGAATCCACCAGCAACTCCTTGGAAACCCTAGGGGGCAGTTCTACCGTCCTATAGGGTCGCTATACGGTCACTATGAGTCGGAATTGACTCAACGGCAACGGGTTTGATTTTGGCTTATATATCAAAAATATTATCAACTCAATGGGTAATCAATATAAAAATTACAACTGTGTTATTTTAGACTTTTTTTAGTACTAAATCTTCAGAATCTGAGATGTATTTCACATTCACAGCACATTTCAATCCAGACTAGCTATATTTCAAGTACTCAATAGCCACATGTGGCTAGTGGCTACCTTTTTCAACACAAGCCAAAGATTTCAAGTCCTAATCATAAACGCCTGGC
The DNA here is from genome assembly GCF_000243295.1 of Trichechus manatus latirostris. Taxonomy (NCBI): domain Eukaryota; kingdom Metazoa; phylum Chordata; class Mammalia; order Sirenia; family Trichechidae; genus Trichechus; species Trichechus manatus. The sequence goes on from NW_004443942.1 coordinate 9,235,950, forward strand.
ACAGTCTCTCCCTCCACCTGATCAAGGAAAGTGTGGGGGCAGATCAGAGCTCAGAATCAGGTTTTTCTAGTTAAAGAGGCTTTCTAAGAGCAAAAACTTGCTCTTAGGCCAAAGCACAGGCTCTTGCTCATTATTTTACAATAGTACATCCTGTTGGAACCAAACACAGGCTTAAAATATTGTGTTGTAGTGACTATGATTGAGTCATTGAGAGAAGGGGGTATGGCGGAGCTGAGAAGAAGGGATTATTATAATGAATAAATACGAATAATAATCCCTTACACTTAAGGAGCCCACACAGAGGTTCTCCACTCATCATCCCATCAGATACCCATGCCTAATGACTCTGAGAGTGTTAGCAACCAGGGCCAGCTGGAGAGCACCCAGGTAGACAGAGGCAGCATGGAGAGAAACAACGCCTCAGAGTCCTGCGTTCTGACCTGAATTCCCAAACTGAGCTGCAAAACAGACTTTCCTGGAGGCATCTATTTAAAATACAGATATGTTGAAGTAGCTGAGGTTAGGGGAGGACCCCAGGACCTGTATTTTTAAGACATTTCCCAGGTTACCTCTCTTTAAGAATAATGTACCTTGCAAGTATTAGAATGCCTCTCCTGTAAGAGAATCCAATGTGCAAAAATCCACACTTTACCAAACAGGGTGTTACTCTCCACCCAGCAGAATTCTCTCACTGAACTGAACTGTTGGTGTTACTCCTTTCACTTACGCTGAGGCATGTTACAACAGACACATTTATAAAAATTTTTGAATTCCTGCTGAACAAATTGTTGGAGATATTTTTCACTGCATTTTCAGTAATCTTCCTCCAAGGATTCTCAAGAAAATTTATTCTCTGGGTTTGGCAATAATTACAATAGCCAATATTTATAGAGCACTTACTATATCCCACAGGTATATATTATCTCATTTAGTCATTTCAACAATCCTATGAGGTTGGTGCTACTATTATCCCTTGCCTAATTTATCGATGAGGAATTTGAGGCTCAGAAGAGTTAATACTTTTAATCAAGCTTGATTTGAAGTAGGTCTGTCTGATGGAAAATTTCGTTATCGTTATTCCTCCTAATACTAAAAAGCACTAGGCTTCTTACAAGCATCTAGTGTGTTCTGACGTTACAAACACTATGGATGACCATTAAGAAATTCTGTCCACCCTCTACACAGGTGCCCCTCGTCTGTTATCATACACCACCACCACCACCACCACCCCAAAAAAAATCTGCCCCTGTTGAACTCACCATACCATCAGGCCACGAGCTCCTTAAGGATAATAGCTCTTCAGTTGTATTTATCTCTGCACCCATGAACTTCACAAAGCTCTGCAGTTCTTGGTAAGGGAGGGATGGAGGGATGGAGGGATGGAGGGATGGAGGGATGGAGGGATGGAGGGATGGAGGGATGGAGGGATGGAGGGATGATGGATAGATGGATACAGGAAGGGAGAGAGGTCTAGATAATTGAACTTATCAGTTGAGTAAATGGAAATGCCATAAGGTTTCAAAGCAGGCGACAAGATTGAAACTTTGATCCAAGAATATCAGGCACTCTCTGGAGGAGAGGGGATGCAGGGGAAATGGGGTGGTGGGGGCTAGTGGGAAGCCCTACCAAAGCAGATCTGGAGGAAAGAAGGCACAGCACTGGAATGCAGCAAAGGCCGTATTAAACGGTAGTTTCAAAGGCATCAGGAAAAGGCCGGATCATGAGTCTAGTACAGACCTAATTGGGAACAAAAGTCCTATAAAGTCTTGTACTTTCACTTTCTGGCCTGGAAGAAGTGCTTTGCCCTCTCATTTAGGTCACTGATGCTTTTGGTTTTGATTTTAAGAGAAAGAACATTTCCTGCTGTGGCAAGTTGAATAGTGGCTCTCAGAAAGATATTTCCACGCCCTAACTCCAGTACCTGTGAATGTGACCTTATTTGGAAATAGGGTATTTGCAGATGTAATTAAGTTAAAGATCTTGAGATCATTAGGGTGGACCCTAAATCCAATGACAGGTATCCTTATAAGAGAAAAAAGAGGATGATATGAGACACAGAGATACAGAGGAGATTATGTGAAGACAGAGGTGGAGACTGGAGTTACGCTGCCGCAAATCAAGGACTATCTGGAACCACAGGATTCTTCCCTAAAATCCTCCCCTAGAATTCAGAGGAAACTTGGCCCTGCTGACACCTTGATTTCAGATTTCTGGATTCCAGAACTGTGAGAGAATAAATTTCTGTTTTTTTAAGCCACCCAGTTCGTGGTAATTTGTAGAGCAGCCCTAGGACATTAATACACCTGCCTTGCAAAACTAGTTGGCTTACAACAGAGCCACAGATGAGAACCAGTCAGATTTCCCCCACTGTGGTTTCCAGGCCTCCTCAGCTGGAAGCCAAATCCTCCATTGCGGAAGTTCCTCTTTTCCTGAGTTCTCCTCATGGGGCAGCTGTGTGCCACTACACTATCTCGATGTTTCTGCTTCTGGCTTCCGCCTCTCTCGGCCTGCCCTGCTAGAGAGAGAATGGTAGGCAAAGCTGGCCAGGGGAGCTGATACCCACACAAATCTACATCCAGTCAGCCTGAGACTGAGGCTTCCAGATTTCCTTCCAGTGCCCTCTCCCAAAAAGTCTAGTCAACGGATAACTGCCAGAGCTCCTAACCCTGATACCTCCACTTAAAGTGTGAAGCCCTCTTTCCTCACTTCATATCACAAGGCAGGATTATATCAACCTTAAAGTGAAGGGGGTGGGGGGAGAAGAACTTTCAAATTAGACACCGAATATTTCTATAGAGTTTGGGAATCACTGGGATTTTTGTTTGTGTTTATACTTTTTTTGATGTGTTCACAGAATTTCACTCTAAGGGTCTCCCAAGAGGTTCACCGAAGCAGGATGAACACAGGGTGCCACAAACCTGCTCACAAAGCCCGACTCAGTGCCTAATTAGACTGGCAAATCAAGATATTTGAAAGCTCTAGGTTTTGAAGTGAAATTTCTGCAGAAAACAGCAAAAGAGTACTCATTACTGACAAACTCCAACTTGCTGAGGGTCTTAATAAGCATTCCGTTAGGCGGGCTATGGCAACAACACCCACCACATAGGGAAAACATTCCCTCAGCCACCCCTCTGCTCTGTAAGGCATTTCCCTCTCTACAGATCAAAGTGAGGATGAAGGAATCATTCTCAAGTCTTAGGTCATCCCCAGCAGAGGAATTCACAGGCCACTAATCCTTGCATGAAAATGTAAAGTCACTGGGTCATCTGGGCTGATGGTCTCAAAATGCAGCTACATCAGAATCCTCTGGGAGCTTATAAAGAATACAGAGGCCTGGGCCCCACAGGACCTAGGGATCTGTAGCATTTTTAAGTACCTTTGCTGACCACTGACTAGGCCACTGTTTCCTCAACTAGTAGATTGTAAAAACACATCTGGATAGTGGTACCAATGAGGAAGAAAGGAGGATAGGTAAGATAGTGTCTTCACAAATACATACACACACATACACTCACACACCACATGCACACACACATACAGATGGACAAGTGAGCTGTGAGGTAGGATGAAGGAGGGAGAGACACACACGCACGCACGCACGCGCGCACACACACACGCACACACACACGCACACACACAGGCGTGCACACGTGCCAGTCTCTCCAACAAGTTCACAGGAGCTGGAGAAGAAAAAAAACACACACAGAAACTTGAAGGAAGAAGATATTTTCTCACACCAAACATCAAGTGTTTTAGAAGGACTTGATCATGAGCTCCAGGATTCCCACAGCCATGCAGCCCTTCACCAGCTCCCCCACTCCCCAGGGACCTCCTCAGTCCAGAGGGAGAACTGCACACCCTGCAGGCCCCTTTCCCATGTGACAGGTCTACACAGATACCCACACTCCAGTCACCTCAGCATTTTTAGAGCAGGAAGTAGCCACTCCCTCAGAATGGCATTCAAACCCTCCACGATCTGGGTCTTTCTTCTGCTTTTCTTCACGTATTTCCATCTAGCCAACCCCTTGTCATTCCCACGTTCTGGATTTCTCACCTCCATGCCTTGCTCCTGTGGGCTTTTCCTCCAGAAGAGTCCCACCTCCCTTCTTACCCTCTCCCCAACTCTACTTAGCAAACTCTTATCAGTGTAACCTCCCCACCTCCTTTGTGCCCCTCCCCTTTGCCACTCACAGAAGCCATGCCTTACACCTACACCTCAGCTCCCCTGCAGGTGGGAAGGGGCAGGCAGGGATCCTGCTCACCTCCCAGGCCGCATTTAGAAAACATTTGATGCTAGTGACTAAAATGCATTTAACAAGGTTGGCTTATTGCCCATCAAGCCAGGTGTTCTCAGATTTCAGTGAGGATAAGATCATCTTGATGGGCAAAGGGTTTTGTCAAAAATACAGACTCCAGAGTTATACTTGCTGAGATTCTGGTTCGGTAAATCTGGGTAGGGCCCTGAAATCAGCATTTTTAATAAGCACTCCACCATACACACATAAATCTGATGTAGGTGATCTGTGGATCGCATCTGGAGAAACACTTCTAAGCAATTAACTTACAACAAATCCCCCCAAACTGTTTGCTGTTTGCTCATCCATTCATGCTAATGTCTGACTGCTCACAATCAGCCTGCACTAGGCACTTGGGGGAATAAAAAGGAGACTTAAGATTTGTATCTTGCCCTGAAGTCTAGCACAGGAGTTAAGATATGGATATAAATTACCAAAATACACCAAAGCACAAGACAGAAAAGTAGTAAGTGCCACCAGAGTACAGAAATCATGGGCCACAGAAATTCAGAGGAAGGAGAGGAACCAAAGTGGAGGTTGGAGGGCTAGTGAGAGACCAGAACAACAAGACAAGGTTTTGAGAGAGAGAGAGACTGGCAAATAAAGTCCAAATGTGAAGAGAATTAGGCCTGACAACAGCCTTTGGACTTGATGACTAGGAGGCCAAGCAGATCTGGGAGAGTGGAGGGCAAAAACCAGAAAGCAAATGGTTAATGAGTAAGGGAGTAAGTGGAGGCAGAGGAGGGCCACAGAGAAGGGAGGGAGAGGGCAGAGGAGTCAGAGGGAGGGCAGAGAGCTGATAAGGGTCTTCCAGGAGCTAAGAAGGGTATTCCCCTTTGCCAGACCATGCCCTAGAATCTGTGAGATGAGAAAATAGAGAGCCAACCATATGGACACGACTGTCACTGCAGGTGAAATCTCATTAAGGCAGAGCAGCTCTCAAAGGGATGGAAGAAGGGCTCCCACACCAATGATGGGAAGAGATCCCCAACTCGGAGAAGGTTTCAGGGGTAAAGTTCTTCCTGGTGCAAAGCTGTTCCAGGAAGTTGGAAAGAAATGGGCATGAGGAACAACTCCTCGAGGCTGTCAGAAAATCAAAAAGACTGTGCATACACACCAAGGAGAGATTTCCTTACTTTTCTCTCCTTTGGGGAGGTCAGATCTGATTTAGGAAATAATATTGGAATCATTTATTCCCTCTCCTTGAGCATAGAGAATGTGATCCAGCTGGAGCTTACAAGGACTCATAAGAACACATCAACTGGGCCCTGAGGTATAAAGACAATAGCTAAAATAATCTTGGAAAATATCTTTTAGGGAAACTTTCACATAAAGCCAATCAAACAGAGCAAAAGACTTTCCACTCTTATCTTTTTCTATTAGCATTTAGTGAATAGAAGTTTGTTGGACCAATCAAGACCCTCCTGTCATTACTGAAACCTGTACCAATGATTGTTAAGAAAGACAATTTAAAACATAGGATCACAGTTTCTAGCCAATCTGAAAAGGCTAAGCTTTCAATTGTTTTGCCCATTTGAAATGTTAATATATACTGATGGCTCTGTAATGGTCTCAGGACTTGAGGACTTGGCTGTGGCAACATGCTTGTCCATTTTCCCATTCTTGCCTGTTCTGTAATATTCTTTGGATTCAGGCAGACATTCTAGCTCTGGCAGCATGCTTGTCTGCTTCTCACTTTTGTTCTTTTGAATATATGCCAAATAAAACTTTATTTTTGCTTTACTAAACTTTATGTTTTTCCTCTACAACAGATCCCACCCCCAACCCCCATTAAAAGAAAACCTCTGCTGAATACATAGTAAGTTCTAACTCCTAAGCACAGGCCACAAGGCCCTTCACAATCTAGTCCTCAAGTACCTATCTGGCCTGACCTGCCATTGTGGCCCCATGGGTATCTTATCTTTCAGTCACACATACCTAACCTGAGCCCTTCACCCAAGGCCTTCAGACTGGTTCCTAGCCCTGCTGAGAATCTGCATTTCCACCCCCAGATATACTGAATCAGAATCTACAGTTTAACAAGATCCCCAGGTGATTCTTATAATTAATAAATTTTGAGAATCCCTGCTCTACTCTGGAGCCCAGGTGGCACAGTGGTTAAGTGCACATGGCACAGGCAGCCCTTCATACTCTGGCTCTGGCCTCTCAGGCATCACCTTCCTCGCTGTGCCCCTATACACACACACACACACACACACACACACACACACGCACACGCACGCGCACACACACACACATGCACACATACACACTCCCTATCATTCCAACAATACTGAACTACCTAGAATTTCTGCATTCAGTGGAGCCCTGGTGGCGCAGTGGTTAAGAGCTCGGCTGCTAACCAAAAGGTCAGCAGTTCGAATCCACCAGCTGCCCCTTGGAAACCTTATGAGGTAGTTCAACTCTGTCCTATGACAGAGTTGCTATGAGTCAGAATTGACACCACGGCAAGGGGTTTGGTTTGGTTTTGCTCTACTCTAGTGGTTCTTAGAATTGATTCCTAACCAGCAGCATTAGTATCACCTCGGAACTTGTTAGAAATGCAAATTCTCAGCAGGGGTTCCAACCAGAACAAATCACTTTGAAGCCTTGTTGCATACCTCCAAGCCAATGCATGGAACACTTTTTTCCAAACATCTTTCCCTGACTCAGGTGTCCCTACCTAACTCTCAGGTCTTTAAGCCCCAGCTCAAACGTCACTTCCCCATCCTTCTAGGGCCCCCTCACACAAGTTTCCCCAAGTACTCTTTCCTCTGTGTTCCCACAACACTCAGAATTCTATTTCAACACTCATCTCACTGTGTAGAAATCATCCATTACATGCCTGCCTCCCCAACCAAAACTATGAGGGAGAAAACCAGTCTTATTTATATTCATAGCATCCTTTCATTATTATTTTTAGAGCCAGGTGTTTTATTTGTTCATTGCTTGTATCTGAAATATTCTTTGATGACATCTTTGGCCTGAGATTCTTCGCCATAGTCAAACCCACAAACACACAACTGCAACCACTTTACAGGGTTTTCACTCTGTCAATTTGCAGATGCCTACCCATTCTGCTAGTTCCTTGTTGTCATCAGCCTTGATTAGGTTGATCTGATGTTCAGCACAAAGGGCCTCTAGCAACTTGGCATACACAGGCTCAGCACAGTGGGATGTAAGCACACCTAGATGGGCTGGGCAGCTCGGAGAATTCCACGTGCTAGGCCATCATGGATGAGGACTGTCTTCAGCACCTTTTGTAAAGCAGTGTTAATGTCCATTAGACCTCCAGAAGCAACACTTTCCTCAGCCACCACAGTGGGTTCTGGGTGGAGCTGAATCTTGAATGCACCTGAGTCTCAGCCCTTGCGTGACTTGGCTGCAGCAGGAAGTGAGTTATTTTTTAAATAACATTTACTGAGTGCTTGCTATGTGCCATGCATTATGTGATGACTTTATCTGCATCATCTCAACCTTCACAACTTAATAAAGGTGGTTATTATCATCCATATTGCAAAGATGAATAATTGAAGTGCAGAAGCATTAAGTATCTCACCCAAGGTCACACAGGTGGAAACTGGAGGAACCTGTATAGCAACTCAGGCAGTTGGATTTGTTGTTCAGCCTTCCCTACTCAGCACGGGTAAGGTGTTCAGTTAATGTTTATTGAGTGAACAGGAATAGCTGAGAATGCCCTCCACCAGGCATGTTTAGTCTGAGAGGGGAGACCTGATGATGAATAATAGTGACTTCCATTCACTAAAGAGTTCCCTGGGTGAAACAAACAGCTACAGACAAACGGCTACTAACTGAAAGGTTGGCAGTCCAGTGGCTCCTCAGAAGTCAGGCCTGGGGATCTGCTTCTGATAGGTCACAGCCTTGAAAACCCTTTGGAGCAGTTCTACTCTGCACACATGGGTGGCCATGAGTCAGAACTGACTAGATGGCAACAAAGATAAAGGTACCTGATTTATTGCAAAGGATGGCGTTTTTCTAGTTTGTTTATTTTTTATTTTTTTGCTTAAATGAATGAAAATTCTATTTTTAACTCTGGGAAAATGCAAAGCAGATTTAGAGTGTTTAAAATGTGTTTCTTTCCCCTCCTCCTCAACAAACTGGTAAGACAGAAATGTGATAAATTGCACCAAGTATATAAAAAAATAATTTGGCCTTTATGATGGTTAGAAAATTGACTCACCAGTAGCGTCTGGGGTCTTAAAAGCCTGTGAGCAGCCATCTAAGATACTCCACGGGTCTCACTCACCCCTTCAGGAGCAAGGGAGAATGAAGAGAACAAGATACTAGGAAAAGATTAGTCCAAAGGACTAATGGACCACAGCTACCAAAGCCTCCACCAGACTGAGTCCAGTACAGCTAGATGGTGCCCGGCTACCACCACTGACTGCTCTGACCGGAATCACAACAGAGGGTCCTGGACAGACCTGGAAAAGGAGGTAGAACAAAATTCTAACACACAAAGAAAAGACCAGATT
>NW_004443942.1:9244840-9298992 GCF_000243295.1 Trichechus manatus latirostris
ATGTGTACTAACTGTTTAATGAGAAACTATTCTGTTCTGTAAAGCTTCATCTAAAGTACAAAAATAAAGAATTATCTATGTGAGATCAAATTGACAACAGTAACTCAAAAGGTTTGATGAGAAGCCTTGGGGGCAGTGAGTTGAAGGTAATGGTGAAGGAATAATTTGGAAAAGGATAGTGAGAATAGCAGCACAACTGGAAGAACATAATCGATGTCACTGAATTGTACATGTATAAATTTTTGAAATGGTGTATCTTTGGCTATGTAAATTTCACCAAAAAAGAAAAAAGGTCCACCAAGGTCAAGAAGGGAGAGTGTTGACATGTTGGGGTTTGTTAACCAATGTCATAAAGCAATATGCGTACTGACTGTGTAATGAGAAACTATTTGTTCTGTAAACCTTCACCTAAAGTACAATAAAAAAAAAAAATTTTTTTTTAAATTGACTCATCAAACAGAAACCTATATAAAGTTCAGAAACTGACGCTATCTGTGCCTCAGATGCACAGGAAGCTAAACTGAGCCAGGGAGTCCAAAGGGAAATTCAGGGCTTTACTGGGTAAGAAGCAAACTCAACACAAAGGCAGAGGAAACTCTATTACTAGTTAAGAGGATGCGTAGGGCTTATGGCCCTACATATTTTGTTACATAATCATTTTAAAAAACATCAAATAAAATAAATACATCACTATAAATGCTCTCTTATCCAGAACTATTGGAGCACAGAATTAAAAAAAACCAATAATATAGAATGCTAGTACTTGAAATAGTTATTTGAAAGGTCACAGAAATCCTCCCAACTTTCTTTAAAAGAGAACAAAATTAAACAGCTAACAAGAGAGTTAAATATTAACCACACACCTCACAATTGTCTTATGCTTTATTTTCATATACATTGTTTCATATACATTGTTTCATTTGAAAGTCAGTTTCTTCAAATGTCAGGGTGATTTTTAGTTCTCTTATCAGGTAGATTTTGTTTTTTTAAACTCAAATATTTCCCGAACAACTGTTGTATACAAAGCACTGTGCTACGCACCTTAAAGAATATAAACAAAATATAAACTGTTAACAAGCCACAGGGCCTAAGCTACAGCTTGCCGAATGAATGGGTGAATGGTTTTTCCTAGAATACTCTTCCCCTACCCAAGCATATGGCAACTTCCTACTCGTCCTTCAAGGCTCAGTTCAAACATTGCTTCCTATGAAGCCTTCCCTTTCCTGTACCCCATGGAATGCATTGCCCCCTCGTCTGTGTTCCTGTAGCATTCTATACAAAGCCTTATGAGGACGTTTGTCATGTTCTGGTTATTTATGTATCTGCTTGTCCCCACTGGACTGGGGCATCTTGAGAGATCAGAACTTACTTACCTTTGATTCCCCTGCATCTAGTATAGTGCTTAACACAAGGAGAGGTTCAGTTAGTGTTTGAATTAATTGAATAAGTCAGTTGCTTACAGACTAAGAGATAAGAGATACACTCAAAACTCAGAACCAATGACACTTAAAGAAAACTACTAACCTAGATGCAGTTCTGAGTTGTTTTTTCCTAGGCTGTGCTGAACGTGAGCCCCCACCAGAGGGTGCCATTTGGGAGGACAGTAAAGAAGCAAAAGGTCTGACCCATCCACCTGGGCTGAAACAAAATAGCCAGAATCGGGACAATACCTAGCACCCAGAGTAATCAGAAAGACCAAGGGGCAAGAAAGTGAAGTTGTCCTACGAAACAGACTGCCAAGCCTCAACTCCAAGGGCAGAGCAGGGTCTGTGAGTCATTTATGAGAATTGCCAAATGCCTTGTTGACCACAGAGCAGCGCTCTGTCAGAGACGCACTGTGGGCTTTGGGCAAGTTACCACCCCTTTCTTGGCCTCAAACATGCATGCGGGAGGACAGGGTCAGAAGCTGAGGGCCCTGTCAGTTCTGACACCCTAGGTGAATTTCCTCAAATTTCTTCTGACAGCCAAAGTCCTCCAACCAGCTCCACTAAGCACCCTCCTTCCCATATCAAGTAAGCAGATAGACGTCCATACCCTGAGAAACCACAGCCAATAGAAGGGAAGCCGTGGCAGTGTTGGGAGAGAAAGAGCAGGCATGATGAATGATCCCAGGGAATAGTTCCTGGGTTTAAACCACTGAGGACAGGACTCCAAGAAGGAAATCGCAAATGGCAACCAATCCAAGAAGAAACTCCCCCAAATCTAGGACTGTCAGGAACCTAGGACTCCAGCAGCCATAATGGACTGCCTCCAGAACACTCTAGAATAGCGGAGAGGAGGGGATTGTAACAACTGTTTCCAGTTAACTAACATGAAGGCAGGTTTAGAGACCACATGGGGGATCTAAAAATAACTGGGAGATGGTTATCTCTAGATAACTAGTCATCTAGATTCTAGAGACCATATAGAGCCACTTAGAAAGGGGGACACACCCAGTGATCGAGTTTGTAGAAATATGTTCCTTTTGGATGTCTTCCACAGGGACAAGGCAAACAGGCATATGCTATTGCCAGAATGGAGCAGCTCAGAGGAGTGTGTATGTGCGTGCACACATGTACATGTTGAATGCTTATTCTGTACCAGGAGCTGTGCTAGCCTTCAAAGGAAGAGTCATCAATGATGACCTAGCAAGTGCAATTCTAAAGGAGGCACTAACCTCTAGGGCAAGTCAACACCCACTTAGAGTGTAGACCACCGTTTGCCCAGAGAGAAGTGCCTTACCCAAAGTTACACAGCTAATTAATGGCACAACAAAGATTAGACCCTCAGTTCGATGTTCCTATCAGCTGGTTCTATGGCTCTCCCTTGATCCACTGAGCCAGCTGATGTGGCCATGCCCACAATGCCACAATAAGATTCAAAGGTAGTTTGTATTTTAATAACACCTAATCCAGGTCTGTGACAGGGATAAAGGGAAATTACAGCAGTCTTGCATTTTGCAGAAGGGCTAAAGCCTCTCCAGGAAGTCTACTGGCTGTGCCTGAATCCACGTTCTTATCTACACAAAGCACCTCAGCCAGCCTCACTTCGGCACTTCCTGCACCTGAATGAGACACAGGAAACAGCAAATCACATTTACCTGAGGTCTCTGGTAGTTACAGCATTCTACAAGTACTAGCCAGCCCAGTCAACTCAATCTATAGAAGTTTAATCAGTCTCTGCAAAAGTTATGCTGCCCTTGAAGAACAGAAAGATTTAGTAAAGACAGCCCAAAGAGATGGGGCAGGTTTAAATGCTATCTACATGTAACGGTAATGTGAGACATCACCTTCCCTTCCATAGTTTTAGGCATTGGTCACCCTTGCTAAGGAATTGCTTTGATAGAAGAGATAAGACCTTCAAAAAAGCAACACGGAGCCCAGAAGTTAGGGGCAAGAGTCTTTCAACAAGAGGACCCCCGACCCGCAAAAAAAAATTCACTGCATAGCCATTTTCAAATTAAATTACATAGGAATATTCAAGAATACATGTCTTTGCTAATATCCATTTAAAAATTGGAAACCTCCTTGTCCAGAAATAAAGACTAGTTAGATATAGTATATCCATATGAGAGAATGCCAGCTCCATGATGGTGAGAACTTACGCTGAAGACCCAGGGCTTGTTCAAACAGATCAACAAAATTACACCACGCAGCCATTAAAAATCATATCTAGTGTATGATTCAATTTACACGAAATCTCCATAATAGATAAATTAATAGGGATAGAATGTAAATTGGTGATTGCCAGAGGCTAGGGGTAAGGAAGAATGGGAAGAAACTGCTTAATGGGTAAGAGTTGTACTTTGAAATGATCGAAATGTTTTAAAACTAGATAGAGGTGGTGGTTGCACAATACCGTCAATGTACTAAAATGCTGCTGAATTATTTGTTTTAAAATGATTAGTTTTATGTTATATGAATTCCACCTCAATAAATTTTTTTAAATTATGTCTCAGAGGAAAACTTTGTGTTATGACACAACATTTGAGATACTTTTAAGTAAAAATGAAAAAAAAAAAAAAGTGCCGATTTGGAGTGAGGGATAATGTGCATATATGCCTGAGAAAAGAAAGACTGGCAGTGCATATATGCAGACAGTCGCAAAGAGAGGTTACCTCTGGATGGAGGAATTATTAAGTATAAATCTTACTTTAAATCTTTGTATTTTTCTTGTTATTTTCAAACTTTCTACAACCAAATATTATTATTCTTGTAATAAGAAAAAGACATACCTATTGTGTAAGTGCCAAATATAGACTTTTATATACACGGAGAGTGTAAGACCTCAATAATATTAAAATGCCTCCCAAAATCTAGTAGGAAATATGCTCTTAGCTATGATTATCTTGGGAAAGTAGGATTATGGGTGACTTATCTTCCTTTCGGAAACCCTGGTGGCACAGTGGTTAAGAGTTCGGCTGCTAACCAAAAGGTCAGCAGTTCGAATCCACCAGGCACTCCTTGGAAACCCTATGGGGCAATTTCTACCCTGTCCTATAGGGTCGCTATGAGTCGGAATCTACTTGCCGGCAAGGGGTTTGGTTTTGGGGTTTTTTTTTTAATTTTCTTCTTTGCTAATTCCTTAATTACATAAGCATGTATTGTTTCTATAACCAGAGAAAAAATATTGGGAAGAAAAAGAAGCATGAGGCTCTCACCCAGAAGCACAAGCAGCGCCCACTGCAAGAAGGGGAGTGTCAAGGCTGGGGATAGGAGGGGGCCCAAACCTCTGCCAAAGCTGGGAAGCCCCCTGTCTTTATACTTGATGACCGGCCACCAGCCACAGCACCCATTCATCCTTTCAAGCCTGGCTTCCCACTGACACTACTAGTTGATTCATCTCCAGTCTCTCCCCATACAGAGGGAATTGATGGAATTATTAATAAACATGACAACTGGAAAGAGAATTCAAAGCCCATCTTGTTTGTGTCCGATGACTTTAGGAAACCAAAAACATGTTTGTAAATGTTTAATGAAATTCCCAGAGCCAAGAAAACATGCCTACATGCTTGGATTATCTTTTTCCAGGCTTAGAAACCTACACGAGTGATGTCTGAGGGAGATGTCAGGCCAGTAGTAAATCAAGTTTGAAAAACTGGACCCGGGATAGTAACAGACCAAAGTAATGAAGCTGAATTGGCTCAGTGAAACCACTGTAGGATTGAAATCACCTTGATTAGAAAGGCAGGTGCAACCAAAGGCCCACTCAGTTGAAATCTCATCTGTGTTAATTAACGCCCCCGAGAATGAGAAGACTTCTTTATCAACGTACAGTTCCTGGCTCGGCCTCTCCCATAAAACCTGGCTCTTGTAATGGAAGGGTCAGAGGACTCCCCTCAGTTGCTGAGGAGTACTGCACCTGTGCGGGGGACGGGCACCTGTACCCCTGTGCAGTGCTCACCCCATGTTAAGCCCAGGGGAAGGAGCCCAGGTGATGCCAGTGGGTTTTCAGTGCTGAAACCTGGTGCCTCTGCAAAAACCACTGACTGACTGACCAGAAGACAAGCAACAGCAGGTCCCTACAAACCAGCAGGTCTTGTCCCCCTGACCCCATACGCTCCACACCCCCAGCCCTCCACTGTCCTCCCCAGGCAGTGTGTGTACACTTACGAACTCTCTCACCTGCGCAAATACTCATATTCTTAATCTCACACCCCCCATGGCTCCACCTCCAGTGCCCCTTGCTGTTAACTGGCTTCTCTCTCCACCTTGGGTCATGCTTCCTTTCAGTCCCCGTGGCCTCTTCACTCCTGGATGCCAACTCCTGTCCCCTTTTGTTCAGAATGCACAGACACTGGCACATCCCCTGCTCAGCCTCAAGTTCCACCAGCCCCAGAGAAGTGTGCTATAGTCCCCAAGTGTCTGGCACCCAGAGCAGGAGGCACGGGGCACCAAGCTGGGCCAAGCCTTCCTTGCAACAGGAAACAGGAGTGAGATAAGAAGCCACTGAAGATCTAGATTCCAAATTTCCCCATGTATTTATTCAAAAGTTTCCTGAGACCTGGGTGCCAGGCACTGTGGGAGAGAGGACCAGGCTCAGTACATGGGGGTTGGGGGCGGGGGGAGACAGAGGGAGAGGGGACATGCACTCCTTGCACCCCACAGAAACAAGCGCTGAGTGGGTACACAGAAGGGAGGGAAGAGTTTCCCTGGAAATCCAGTAAGGTTCCTCAAACTGCATGACTAACCCATGGGAAATGTCTAGCATACGGTCCCCAGTAATCAGTAGGTGCTAACTACTAACAGGCAACAGCAGGGTCCACAGAAGTCGGACAGGCAGCCCAAGGTGATACTCGCCCACTGGCCCCGGCTCAGCCACAGGAGAGGTGTTTAAATAATAAATAACGACAACAACAACGGTGTAACAGCTACACCCCACGGCTGAGGCCTCCCAGTGCCTCAGGGCAGAAACACTACCATGAGGGAACCTCACCTCAGCATATAGACAGAGGACACCAAAACAAACGGGGCTGGCCAGGGTGGGGAAGAAACTCCCACTTCAGTTACCCACCAACTCCTTGAACCTAAATTTGTCCTCAAACTTGAGGCTTCCTTTCATCACCTCAGTCCCCACCCTACCCACCACATCCCCAGTCTGTCCCCCTCAAGAAAAAAACCCACCCCTACAGGAAGGACACCACTGACTCTGCCCTCAGTGTAGGTGGTGGGGGGTCTCTGGCTGAAGAGCTTAATTTCTTTGAAACATATTCCCCCTCATTTTCTGCTACAGCTTTTTCTGAACCCCAAACACAAAGCCCTCGAGTGTTAGAAAAGTCAGGTCGAAGTGTCCTCGGTGAGGTCCCCGCACCGCCCCCATCCCCAGCTGGTTTCTCTGCCACTCACAGAGACGACTGAGGGTCCCAAAGGAATGAAAGGATCTCAGCAATTCAGTCAGGAAGGGCTACGGAAAGCCCCCAACCTGAACACCTGGAGGTGATCCTGATGCCAGGCGCTCTGCTCGGCTCATTGGAGAACAAGGCTCGGAGGGGGAAAGCAGCTGCTTCTCACTCCTGCCCTGGTCCCTTTGAGCTTCCCTCAGCTTCCAACCAGGCAGCCAAGAGCTCCAGAGAGTTTACAGTTACCGGCTACAGGCAACCGGAGAAGTGGCCCAGAAAAGAGGTCCTCCAGCCCCGCACCCGCCCCGGCCACACCTGAAGTGGGCACCCTGAGCTGTTGTTCCCTCTTCTCCCCAGGCAGGTTCTGCAGGACACCTGGAGGAGGCAGTGTGGACCCCCGCCCCACACCTCTGTCTCCAGCATCTCCCCTGGAATAGGGCATACATTGTTTCAACCCAGATCTGCCCTGGCATCATCAAAGTTAGAGAAAGGATTTTGGCAGAGCCAGGAATGTGGAAGGTCACAGCAGCCCACTGCAGTCTCCTGGAAGAGGGCAAAAGGCTACAGACTTTTGAGGCTACATATTTTTGAGTCGGATGGCCCTAAGATGAAATAGGGGCTCTGCCATTAAGTAGCTACTTAACTTGGACAAGTCATTCACCTCTCTGAGCCTGCTTTCTCTCCTATAAATTTCAGGTAGTAATACCTACCTCAGGAATCCTTGTAGCGCAGTGGTTAAAGCACTCAGCTGCTAAGCAAAAGGTCAGTGGTTCAAACCCACCAGCTGCTCCATAGGAGAAAGATGTGGCATATCAGGTTTGCTTTGATTTTGGTTTAATACCTACCTCGTTGGCTACTGTGAGATAATATGAGTAAAGCACCTGTCAAAGGGTCTGGCACACAGAGGACACTTAATATGTCTTTGGAGGGACCGACCAAAATGCACCAGGTAGAAGGTACCCTTCCAGCCTAGGGGGCTCGTCTTCCAGCACTATATCGGACAATATTCCACTCTGATCCATAGGGTTTTCATTGACTAATTAGGCACTCAAAATACAGAGGTCACAACAACGAACTCAAGCATAGTGATAATCATGAAGATGGCGCAGGACTAGGCAATGTTTCCTTCTGTTGTACATGGAGTTGCCAGGAGCCCGAGCTGACTCAAGGGCAACTAACAAGAAAGCGCCGACCCCAGACACCACTCACTCCAGAAGGGAAGTAAATGGGTAAAGAGTTGAGTAACTTCTGTATTGTCCTTTTTCCCAAAAGAGGAGGCAGCAGGGGAAGCAATAGGGCCCTGAGCCCCCAGCATGGCCTGCCCAGGGTCTCAGGCAAGGAGGCAGCCCTCTGGCTTTGGCAGACATGACAGACCTACATGGTAGATAAGTGCACAGGCTCTGGAGACAGACTGCCTGGGTTCAAGACCCATCTTTACCTCTTGCTGGCTATGTGACCCCAGGCAAGATACTTAACCTAAGTTTTCTCATCTCTAAATGGGCATGATTATAGTACCTACCTCATGAGATTGTTGTGAGATCGTCTCTATAAAGAACCTTTGAGGCAGCCCAATATGCAGTAAGTGCCCAATATTTGTGAACTGTGGCTATCATCTTCTCCGTGCAACAACCACTCCTAAGACAACCACAGTCCTCTCTCTCTGCAAACTCAAGTCCTGCCCGTGGTTATAGGCACCTTGCTGGTGTCCCTAGGCAGCCTCCCTTTAACCTCTGTTTTTAAGAATCTCTCATGCACCCCAGTCTGCCCCATGCCCAGGAGCAACATGAAAAAACACAGTGTCCAAGATGTAGGGCTTGGCCATTGGCACTTGGAAACTAGGTGGCACTGAGGGGGTTTCTGATCTAAGGCTGCACTGTCAGGGGCCACTCTCTGTAGTAAATCCCACCTTCTGCTTACACCAACTTGTGCCAAACCAGTCCAGGGAAACTGGTCCAAAAATCTCAGCTTCCCTTCCCTGGTCGTTCTAACACCAGCTGCTTGACACAACCCTTCTCACCACCAGCCCCTGAGGCTGGGTCAGTGGGTATCAGGCGCAAGTGCAAGGGTCCACACCACTCTGTGAGCTTCACCACCAGCCACCCGAGGCTGGGTCAACAGGTGCCAGCCGCAAGCTCAGAGTCCACCTGACTCCCTCTACTTCAGACCAGCTGGCCCATTACACCCTTTAGGTCTGATAATTCATTGCAACAGCTCACAAAACTGCCTACAAGGAAAAAGGATACAAACACAAAGGAGAGGTCCAGGAGGGGTTTTCAGCACAAAGCTTCAATGTCCCCAGGGGATGTGCTTTACCATCCCAAGAGCAGTAAAGGCACAACAGAAGCAACTATATACTTGCCACTCCCCAGGAGAATCAAAGAATGAACCCAAACCCAGGGAAAGGGGGTAATGAGGAGCAGAGGCAACCACTGTGACTCCTGGGGACAGTCACCCAGGTATCTCTTAGCTTCAGCCTCTCCACCTGTAGAACAGGCCTCCCCACTCGCTGGCCAGTGACCACGCATCACCAAAAGATAAGGCCTTGTGCACTGTGCAGTCCTCCTGGAGGAAGGTTACACTTCTCTGTGGCCGACTCACCTGGGCAGCTCTGCTCCTGGGATGGGATGGCAAAAAAAGCAAAGCAGAGAAGCAGGTCCCTGACTAAATGGCTGTACTTGGTACTTTCCAGATTTCAGCATCTTTTATTTTTAGAGGTAGGTGTTCCAATTCGGTTGAAGTAGCTACAGGTTCCTTGTACCTTGCTTAATTTAGGACTTTTTTTTTTTTTTTGGGTGGTGGGGCTGGAGTTAAATACAGCTTCTCCCAGCCACCCCCGGATTCTATGCCATAAATTTAACTCTGAAGAAACCTGTCTGCCCTACTTCATGATTCCAACTCTGGGATAAAAAACATTACCTGCTTTTGAATCAGACAGCCCTGGCAATGGAGCGCCCAGAGAGGCGTGCCCTAGGTCACAGGGCACTGGGCTGCAGTACCAGAGCCGTCATCAGCTGACTGGGGAGAAGGGATGAGAGGGGGACAAGTGGACCTACTTCATGGCCTAAATCTTGATGACTATTTCCCCTGCAGAGCCTGGAGAGTTATCTGTACAGCTGGTCGGAATGCCAGGGTGTGGCCACAGGTGTCCCATTCTAGCAGCCCTAATGCCTAGCAGCAGGTGCTCATGGAGATAGGGACAGCCTGGCATCTGATCAGCATTCAGACAAAAGAATTAAGTGCCTGTCCCTGCTCCCCAGCCTCCAGCCTCCTACCCTTGCTTCCTCCTTGAGCTGTACACAAGTCCCAGGAAATGGCCTTTTCCTTGTGCCCTAGAATGTCTGCAAGCTATTGGCACTGACTCAGATGCTCAAGGGTAAAAGCAAAGGGCTGCAGCCATAGCAGCAGCTAGGAGAGGTTTACCCTGCTTCCCATCAAGCGGACAAGATTCCCAGCAAAAAGCACGAGGACTGCAAGGGCAGGGCCTACCTGCTTCTGCTAATCACAGCGCCTAAAAATGGAGGGCCCAGCCAGGGGTGCCCTCTCTCACTAGGTGCTGCTGCAGCAGCAGAGCATTCATCAGATGCCTGGGGGAGGCCAGGGGTCTCTGAAGTGGGATGCACTCATCCTAGAGTGCTCAAGATGACCCACTGCAGTTCAGGAAGAAAATACTAGAAATCTACTTACGTTTACTTTATATTAGGTTAAATATGTGTGTGTCTTATAGGTACAGCAGTTTGAGTATATAATTCATTAAAAAAATACACATATTTGGGTGCGTGTTAATTTATGAGATACACAAAAAATCTGAAGACTCCTATCTTAAACCAGTCCCTCCTTTGTTGCTGTTTTTCCCCCTTTTTTTCTAAATTTTATTTACTGTGTTGTTGTAGAGAATACACACAGCAAAACATACACCAATTCAAGTTTCTACATGTACAATTTAATGACACTGATTACATTCAAGTTGTGCAACCATTCTCACGCTCCTTTTTGAGTTGTCCCTCCCTCCTTAACATAAATTCACTGCCCCCTAAGTTTCCTATCTAATCTTTAGCATTGCTGTCGTCACTTTGATCCCATACAGGTAGTTCTTAAAGGAACATAATGCTCAAGGCAGACCTTTTTCACTACTTAAGCTAAACTATTGTTTGGTTTTAAGACGACGTCAGAGGATTTTTTGGTTTAAGGTTTAAAGATTATCTGAGGGCAATAGTTAAGGGGCTCATCCACTCTTCCTGGCTCCAGAAAGTCTGGAATCCATGAGAATTGGACATTCTGTTCTGCATTTTCCCCTTTTTGATCAGAATTCTTCTACGGAATCTCTGATCAAAACGTTCAGTAATGGTATCCACACACCATCCAGTTCTTCTGGTCTCATGGCAAAGGAGGCAGTTGTTCATGGAGGCAATTAGCCACACATTCCATATCCTCTTCCTATTCCTGACTCCCCTTCTTCCTCTGTTGTTGCAAATAGAGACCAACTGTTGTGCCTTGGATGGCTGCTTACAGGCTTTTAAGACCCCAAGCACTTCACAATGAATTAGGAGGTAGAATAGAAGCACTAAACACATTATTAGCCATTTAACTGGGATGTTCCATGAAACCGTGACCCTAAACCTCCAAACTAAGGAACTAAATCCCATGAGGTGTTTGGTGGTATATAAGCAGCCTCAGCAGCTATTTTCACAGGTGTACAACTTATTGACAGCAATTACAATAATTGGCTGTATAACCTACCCTTAACAAATACATTTTTCCATCACCAGTAAGCCCCCTTTTCCCCTCCCTCCCTTCCCTGGTAACCACTAATAAATTTGGTCTGTACATTTGCCTTTTCTTGTCTTTTTATATAAGTGAGGTCATACAATATTTGTCCTTTTGTGATGGACTTATTTCACTCAGCATAATGTCTTCAAGCTCCAACCATATTGTGGCATGTATCAAGACTTCATTTCTCCTACTGACTGAGTAGTATTCCATTGTATACATATACCATATTTTGTTTATCCATTCATCTGTTGATGGGCATTTAGGTTGTTTCCTCCTTTTGGTTATTGTGAATAGTGCTGCAGTGAACATTGGTGTGCAAGTCTCTGTTTGAGTCTCTGCTTTCAAGTCTTTTGCGTATATACCTAGGAGTGGAACTGCTGGGTCATATGGTAGCTCTATTTTTAGTTTTTTCCTCATGATTTTTTTTGTATTATACCAACAACAATGATAACGACAATCGGGGAAAATAAACTCACAAAACCCATCACCTTAACCCGTCAGTGCCCGACCGCCACCGCTCTACTGCCAACTCATCTTTATAGTGCTCCTGTTCCTGGGGAAGTACGAGACAACTGTTAGTAGGGAGAAGCAGGGAGGAGGGAGAACGGCCACCCATCTCACTCCAGTCAAAGGCCCAGAGAAGGTAGGTTTGTGGCCTAGAGGTTAAGAGTTCAGCTTTGGAATCTGAGCTATCTGATTCCGCACAGGGCTTCCAACCGGTTCATTCTGGTTTGAACCCCTGCTGAGAATTTGCATTTCTAACAAGGTTCCAGGAAGTTATACATAAGAATCGCCTGTGGCTCTTGCTAAAATGTAGATTCTCATTCAGTATATCTGGGGTGGAAATGCAAATTCTCAGCAGGGAAGGAACCAGTTTGAAGCCCTGATTATTCCACACACCTGTGTGTGAGCAGTGGTGTCACCATTAACTTCTGTGGCAAATTAGTTTGCCTTGCTTGGCCTCAACTTTCTCATGTGTACAATAGCAGTGATAATAATGCCAGCGCCTACTTCACAGGGTGGCTGTGAGGAGTCTATGAGATAGTCAGCGTACAAGCACTTAGTGCAATGCCTGCCTGGCATATACTAGTTCGTTTAATAAAATAGGATTGAGGACATGCAAGAGACAGGGGAAGGAAATCTCCAGATGGAGCCAGAGGGAATGAGGACAGACTCAGGGGCAGGATCAGAGGTGAGTGTGTGTATGTGTGTGTGAGTGTGTGTGTGTGTTCATGCCACACAAAGTTATAAAATAAAAACCACCTCATGAGTTTTGTTTCACAAATACTCATAGAGCAACTACAATGTCAGGCACCTTGAGGAACATAGGTAGAAGTTGGGCAGAGAGTCCACCCTGGCGGAGCCCAATGCCAGGTGCCACCCTGTGAACCAGAAGCTCACCAGGGCGAAAGGGAGGGCCAGGTGAGCAAGGTGCAGGGACGTCTCTGGACTAGTCAGACACTGAAGGTGAAATTGGGAGCTTAAACCAGAGAGAGCCTGACAGAGATCCAGGGCCTCTAACAAAAGGTGCCGATCTCTCACAGTAACCCACACCATCCAGAATCCAAGAGGAGCCTTTGTTTCGGTTTCCCTAAATTTTCCACTCAGAAGTTGTTTTTTTTTAAACCTCTTCTTTCCAAAGCAAACTCCGGAGAAGGACTTTGTCATCTGAGACACCGGAGCAGAAACTCTACTCCCTACTTTTATTCCTTCTGTCAGCCCCGCCCTTGCTCTGGCCATGAGGGTTTATTTTACTGCTGCCTGGAGTGTCTGTCTGCATCAGGAATTCGGCCTCCCTTTGTGGCGTCAGCCATCTTCACTGAGTGATCCCACTGCATGAAGAGCTGCCCCAGCTTTGGGGCATCACAAAGTGGTAAAATGGCTTCCTGGTTCATCTACAAATGGGCTGCACATTAAATTACTTTTCGGAGACAGGGAGCCAGGCATCACGACCTCCTGGAAAGGCCATCAGTGACACAAGGCTATTGAAACCCTCTCAATCAGCACAAAATCGCTTATTCCAACAGAATCACTGAAATTATTCCAGGACACGCATGCTCTCCATGTGCTATTTTTTAAAATTTCCTACCTTGTTTTTTTTAAATTGGCTGTTAAACTTCAGCTCAACAACTCACCAAGTACATTATTAACTGGCAAACACTTTTGTGGCTTTGCTGTTTAAAGTTTAGAAAAGAACATTCCCGTTAGAGTGTAATTTCCCCAGCAACCCCCAGAACAACTCAGGGAGAATTCCATTAGGGTAAACCTCAACTAGCCCCCCAACATGGGATTATCCCAAACTGGCTTCTACTCTCCTATATCAGAGATACAAAAATCTGGATGCTTCAAATCTACCCTCTGCTGGGTATCTGAGGTCTGGGTAGTGCTGGTCAAGGACAAGCACTAAAGGGGCACTGAGGACATGACTCTCTGCCAGGCTGGGGAAGGAAAGTGAAAGAACAGGTCTGCTTATTGCCATGAGGCCCTCTACTCCCGAGGTGCACGCCCATCACGAGCAGTGAACTTTCCGCAGTGTGGGCACAAGTCACCTCTTGCCAGGGCCTCACTCGCACCCTGAATCCAGGAGACAGCAGCCCACCAGCTTTTACCTCTATTTTGCCTCCCTTATTAGCTGTTACCAACACATGGAGTCCTGGTGGCACAGTGGTTAAGAGCTCAGCTGCTAACCAAAAGGTCAGCAGTTCGAATCCACCAGCCACTCCTTGGAAACCCTCCGGGGCAGTTCTACTCTGTCTTATAGAGTCACTATGAGTTAGAATCTACTCAACGGCAATACATAGGTGCTCTCCAAACTTGGTCCCTTTGGTGTGACAGGCCAGGTGCCCAAAATAAGCTCCAGATAAGTGCCTGTTTGGTAATCTCCAGGTACCAGAGTGATCTGGGCACCGGCATTAGACACACAGACTTGCCAGCTTCCTGCCTTAACCTCACTCCTCACCAATTATCCTTAGTCTTGGACTCTGGACCTCCTACCCAGGAAGAGGCATCCATTCAAAGATGAGGAAGTCATTCCCTGACCAGCCCTCCCCAACCTCCCTTGGAGTGGAATGGGGACTCAGAGCTAATAGGAAAGGGGAAGAAAAAGATGAAAAGAGGAAGGGATGGAGGGAGGGAAAGGGAGAGGGATGGAAAGAGGGAAAGGGAAAGAGATAGAGAATGCACAAGAGCACAAGCAGGACAACAGAACCCCAACTCAGCCTCAGTCAAAACCAAAAGTCCAACCGAGTGCAGGCAGAGAATAGAGAGCTACTGGACTCTACCCACAGGAAGTCACTGGTGTCAAAAAAGGAGGGGCTATATCAAGAAGTTTGATAAACCACCTTGAAGTGGGGAGGCCTGATCAACAGAGAGACCTGCCTCCCTCTCGTCCCAGAAAAATGCAACAGACATTGTTCCCAGACTCAGATCTGGACACAAAGACACACACACAGCACGCACGAGGCTGCCATCAGACCCACTTCTGCCCAACTCACAGGCAAGCCCATGCCTAAGTCAGGCTTCCTCCCAGCCATCGTCTGTGGACTCAGGGCCTTCCAGGGCAAGGCTCCCCCACTGGCCACTGTTCTCCATGGGTCCTCTGGATGCTGCTGCCCAACTCTGTTTCTGCCAGGCCTCTGGGGTGGTTCACCCTGTGCCCACTCCAGATTTATGCAACTTTCTGCCAGAACTGCTGCAAGCCCGCCCACCCCCTCTGAAGGGCTGCTTTGTGTTTCTTGCTTGCAAAGGAAGAAAACTGTTTTTGCAGCTGAACGACACAGTTTGGAGTCTTCAATAGAGCAATGGAGGCCAAAAACCACCCTAGCACACCCATGCACCCCCGCCCCCCGCCACCACTACCAAGAATGCCTGCATACAGGGGCTGGCACAATCAACCTCCAAGGCTCACAGGGACTACTAATCCCCTACTTGCCACCCTATACCACCACAGACTTCTCAGGAACCTGCTAGTGCCTGATAGCCTTGAGAAATGGATTTACTACCGCTTTCTCTAGCATGCCTCCCATACCCACCTATGCCAAGAAGTTCTTAATGTCTAACCTGGATCCTTCCTATTTCAAGTTAAGTCCTTTTGAGTCCTCAGTAGAGAAGCAAACTGTCTGACGTCGTTCCAGTTAACCTTCAACATACCATCAACCCAAAAGGCTGACCTCATGGGCCACGCAAAGGAAACTGTAGGGGTTTCTAGACAGGCATGGTGGGGGAGAGGCAGGAGAAGACTCTGGTTCTTTTGATGCAGCTGACTGGATCTGTTCCACTCCCCTCCTCCTCTCTCTTCACCCCCCACCCCCCCCCATCACTAAATGCCAACCACATCCTATCACCTGACAGCAGAGTGCACTGAGCTGGGAGAGAGAACCAGTGAGCCAAATGACAGAATTAGGACTAAAAGATCTCAGCCAGCTGATTCTCTGGACCCAATACAGTCAAATGAAATCTAACAGGGATAAGCTTAAAGACCTACTACATTCAAGACCAAAATCTCTCAGTAGAAGCAGTACAGGAAGGGAGAGACAAGGATGAACAGTAGCACCTGATGTGATGGCCCAAACATTTATTTTTATTTTAGGTTGCATTAACAGAAGTATAATGTTAAGAAACAGAGAGATGGTGGTCTTACTCTCTTCCGAGCTGGCCAGACACCACCTGGCACACTGTGTTCAAGTCTACATATCACAATATAATGGACATGTGTTGCTTACATGCATCCCTTCTTTTGAGGAAGCCATATTTCCCCCATACTGTCATGTTGCAACTGTCAGCCACCATGCCCCACTCCCAGGGGTGGGACCATGATCCAAGCAAGGCCAATCAGAAAATTCCCTGAGAATCAATATATAGATCCTGGGAGAGAGTGAGTATCTCTCTCTCTTGACAAAGGGGTTAGCAGAATTGAAAGATGGGAGAGAGAACCTTTAAAACACCCTTGGAGCACTAGGTTCCAAAGGCACCAACCAGGTCAAATCTAGCCTCGGAGTTCCCAGTTACTGGAACCGATATACAGTAAAACCTGCAAAAGCTGGAACCTGTGTAAGGCAGAAACCTGTCAGAAAAGGAAAACTCAAATATTTTTCACTAATAGAGAGTGATGGTAAAGCAGTAAGACTGCACCCTGTCAAAGGCAGAAAACCTGTGAGACCCAGAAAAAACAAGGCAGTCCCGTCGAGTTCTGGATCTCACAGGTTTCACTGTATTTCCTTTTCTGTTTAAGCTAGTTTGAGTTACGTTTCTGTCACTTCCAATCTGAAGAGCTGACTAATACACACACTTTAAGAGGATCACTGATAAAGCAGAATGTGCCCAGAGTGGTGTCACAGATAGTGAGTAAACTAAAGAACTTGTTTCATAAGAGGACAAGAATGATTTAACTCAGAAAAGGGAACACTTAGAGCCGCGTGGGAGCCTCTTCAAATACTTTAAGGGAAAAGAGTTGTTCTCTGTGGGGAGAGAGGGCAGACCCAAGATATCTGTTGGAGGTTACAGGAAGGGGAATTTCTGGGAAGTTTGCAAAATACAAAAAAACAAATTAATCTGATTAAATCTGGATTAAAGCAATTCCCTTTCTCATCCTAATGTAGTTTCTTATCTTGAGCAAACTGCAACTTCTATAAGCCTCAGCTTCCAACCTGTACAATTGAGATAACAATCCCTCCTTTACCAGATTCATGGTGTCATGTCAAGGATCAAAAGAGAAAATGGAGGTTGCATTATCAGATGCTGATATCCTGGGACTCGGAAACCCTAGTGGTGCAGTGGTTAAGAGTTTGGCTGCTAACCGAAAGGTTGGCAGTCTGAATCTAGCAGGTGCTCCTTGGAAACCCTACGGGGCAGTTCTCTTGTCCTATACGATCACTATGAGTTGGAATCAACTCAATGGCAATGGGTTTCGTTTTTTGTTTGTTTTTTTATCAATGACTCTTCTAATAATTTACCCTGAAAAAAATACCACACATGGTCATAAAGACAAGGGTGTGTATAACAGCATCATTCATAATAAAGAAAAAATTGGAAACAACTTAATGTCCAACAATTGAGGATCAAGCATAAAAACTAGATACTCTACAGCCATTGTAAGTCACGTTGTAGAAGAACAAGTAATGATACAGGAAAATGTCTACAATAGATTAGTGAAAAAAGCAAGAATCAAAATCATATGTACAATGTTGATTTCAAGTTGATAAAATATGTATTTGCAATTAAAAAAAAAAGACCAGGAAGAAACGAACAAAAATGTTAACAGTGATTATCCCTGAGGGATGATAAATGTCTTTTCCTTTTTTGGGCTTTTCTCTATTTTCCTAATTATACAATAAATGTGCATTCTTTTCAAAACCAGAAAAAAGTTACATATGCTTTAAAGTGCTTTATCAACTGTAAAGAGCTATGCAAACAAAGTAATGGTTGTCAAACAGGTCTCCTGACTCACTTGTCTTTTCCACTCTGAACATAGCAGTTAGCCCTTGATTACAGAACCTTAATCTCTAGTTTTCAATTGACAGAAATAGATGAGTGCAGTGAGAAAAGAACTGGATTCTTAAGCCAATAGACCCAGATCCACAATTTTGCATGACCTGGAAGCAAGGCAGTTTCCTCACCAATCAAATAAGAAGGGTGACAGTATTGCTTCATGTTGTTGTTGATAGGTGCGGTTGAGTTGGTTCCGACCCACAGCAACCATATACACAACAGAATGGAACACCGTCTGGTCCTGTACCATCCTCACAATCGTTGTTATGCTTGAGCCCACTGTTGCAGCCACTGTGTCAATCCATTTCCTTGAGGGTCTTCCTCTTTTTCACTGACCCTCTACTTTACCAGCATGATGTCCTTCTCCAGAGACTGATCCCTCCTGATAACATGTCCAAAGTACGTGAGACAAAGTCTTGCCATTGCTTCATATGTGCGTTTAAATGTTCATTGAGCACCTCCTACATGCCAGCCCTACTTCATAATTTTTTTTGGCCTACAAATGTACCAGGAACATTTTTAATGTCATTAGTTAATAACTTTACAGCACAATTTTTAATGGATGCATAGCAATCCATCATATGGAGGTATGATGATTGACTTAATCAATGAGTCATAGAAGTTTTTTTGTTTGGTCTGGCCTCTGAAATAGAAATATTTAATCTCCTCAGCAACCATTTGAGCTAGATGAATTCTAAGTGCTGGACTACAGAATGCACTCAATAAATGTTAGCTATTATTACCACTACGACCATTATTACTATTACACTCAGATTCCAGTGAGATAGCCATGCTCAGTTGAGTAGGTCAGGGTTTTGAAAATGTTTCTCTGGAACCCGAGAAAGAAGTCAAAGCTGGAGATATAGATTTAAAGCATCACCACGTTAAAAATGCAGTATAGGCATATTTTAAAATCTTGCCTTCCTTCTTTTCTAAACACCATCAGAATGGGCGTTAACATACCAACACAATTACACACAAGTTGTCACTCAGCAACCCTGGTGGCATACTGGTTAAGAGTTCGGCTGCTAACGAAGGGTTGGCAGTTTCGAATCCACCAGGTGCTCCATGGAAACCCTCTGGGGCAGTTCTACTCTGTCCTATACCATTGCTCTGAGTTGAAACTGACTTGACGGCAATGGGTTTTGTCATTCAGCAGCTGGGTTTCCATAAGTGTCTAAAAAACTAGAAACCTTCTAACCAGTAACCATACATCTTGCTATAATAAAACAAAGGGCTTCCCAAACAGGCATCAACCCCAAGGCCTCTTAGAGGAGGTACTGTATTATCTTATCTTTCTTAAACACATATATTGATATAAAGATACCAAAAAAAAAAAGGTTAACGGTTGTGATGGGATTATAAGGGGTGTTTATTTTCTTCTTTTTGATTGTCTGTGTTATCTAAATTTACAACAATGAACATGGATAACTTTACAATACAAAAATAAATTTTAAAAAATCCTCAGAGTGCTGCTCCAATTTTACCACCTTTAAAGCTTCCAGAAAAAATCATCTCCTCCTCTGGGCTAGCAAAGTATTTTGTACGGGGCTCTTCTATTCTAGGGCCCCTTCCATTCAGAGACTCAGCCCAGCTGCTTGTGGGCCAGCCACCAACCCCCCCACCCCGCCCCCAACCTGGGGCAGAGGCTGTGCTTACTGACTGCCTCCCTCCAGTCCCTGGTGGCCCTGCCCTTGCCGGGGGGTTCACAGACATGAACAGACCCGAGGCTGCAGTCATACCATGGGCTGATGGGCCAGATCCTAAAGGCTCAAAGGAAAGCCTCTAGAATTTCTCAGGATATTTGAACTTTTCAAGTGAGTGACATCTTGCCCCCCACCACTTGAGGCTTCAGAGATAAGCACTGGGAATGAGTCTCTGAACCTTGGGCAAGTGAGAAGATGAAGATCCCTATCCCAGCCAAACCCTCTTTGAACTCTTGATTTGGGGGCTTCGCTGGCCCACAGAGAAAAGGAGGGTGCCCCTCCAGGCTTGCCCTGTTTGAAACATTTTCCTTAATTCCATTTCTAATCTTCCACGATATCCCCTTTCTCCTTTAGGCCCATCTCCTACCCCAGGGCAGAAACCAGGCTGGAAAGGCTGGTTCAACCATGGAGAAGAACCAGGGTGTGGGGCAGGAGTGCTGAGACGCAGATGCTTACAGGAATGTGCTGCAGGGCTTGAGGAATTCCCCCAACCTCTGTGAGGTCCTGTTCAACTCATCTGTAAATTTAGGAGGTTGGACTAGATGAGGTTGGAAACTCTTACCTGTCTAAGAAAGCTCTGTCCCAGAGCTTGCTCTTCAAGAGCTCCTCTGCAGAGGGAGCAACGTTTTCACTCTGGTGGAACAAACAGGCTATGGAACAAATCGTTTCCTTAGAGCAGCAAAGACACTTTTCCTGTCACTTTTTTTCTCTCTCATGACATCTACTTTCAAAGTTAGTCCTGAGGCTGGGGAATCATTCAGTCTGTTTGGCTCACTAACATACGTGTCTGGCTCAAGTGCCGTGGTAAGCACGCGATAAAGAATTGTTGAATGAATGCATGCACGAGTGCCAAGCATTCCTTAAGCCAGGCACCCAAAAGTGTGTGGTTACGCACTCCAAAACGCAAAACGCAGGGCACGCACAGCCATCTGTTTCTTTCTACGGTCACAACCATCACATTGTCCAAGTCTAAGAAGACCTATGATCTCCCAGTCCACCTGGAGCAACCCTACCCCTCCCACCACTAATCTTACAGATGGGTAAGCGTTCTACGTGGGGCAACTCCTCCTCTCTCCCTCTGCCACTCCACATATTATACCGGGGCCGGATTAATCACCCTAAAACTGCTCCCCCTACCCATGTCGACTCTGTTCAAAAGCTTTTAATGGCTCTTCATCAACCAAAGAATCAGGCAAAACTCCTGGTCCAGTGTCCAAGGTCTCCCAACCAACCAGCCTCCTTCCCTTTCCAATCAGGTTCCCACTCTTCACCTTCAAGGAACCCCCACTTCAGCCCAAACCTGTCATCTTTACAACCTCATTCACACTCCTCTTCTCCTTGCAGCCCATCTCAGTCCCACTGGCTGCTCCTCTTCAGACCTCTTCTACCTCTTGTTTTCTCTGCCCGTATTTATAGCTCATCTCCCCTGCTGTATCTCTCCAGATAAGAACATGTGACATCATCCAGATGGCTGAATAGACAAGGACAGTGTCATCCTGACCTGTTTCTCTGTATCCCCTCAGTATCCAGTACTTTGCTGCATACATAAAAAACCTGTTGACGTCGAGTTGATTCCAGCTCATAGCGACCCTATAGGACAGAGTAGAACTGCCCCATAGGGTTTCTGAGGAGTGGCTGGTGGATTTGAACAGCCAACCTTCTGGTTAGTAGCCAAGCTCTTTAACCACTGCGCCACCAGGGCTCCTGCAGCATACATCAAAAAAAAAAAAAACCAAACCCATTGCTGTCGAGTCAATTCCAAGGTATGAAATAAGTACCTGACTGATTAACTCCCATCCTGCTACAACTCAGTAGCTCCCACTTCTCACCTACCACTCCAAGTCCAAACCCACATGGGCAGCAGTGACTACCTGTCTGGACCATGGCCTAGTCCCTGCTCTAGGATCACTGGCAGCAAGAGTAAAGCTCTGAGGGCAAATGGATCTGTGGTCAAAGCTTGGCTCTATCAATTCCTAGCTGGGCGACTTTGGAGCCTGTGAATCCTTGTCTATAAAATGAGGAATATTTCCTTCATCTTCAGGCTGTTGTGAGGATGAAACAAGATAATGTAAGGTGCCCAGCAGTGGATGTAAGGCAAAGTTTTCCCCTCCCCTCTTTGCCACCCCAACAAAAACACGCTGGCTCGGATGCTGTGCACGGAAACCGGTTGGGCAGCAGACACACCTCATCTCCCCTCACCTCGACTTGGTGGCTCAAATCCTCCTCAAGGCAGGGGAAACAAAGCCTGAATTTACTCCTGCTCCCCCAGGCCAGGAGGTCTCTGGAAGTAGTCTTTGTTAATGCAACTTTCGTTTAAAAGCGTCTTTATGTTCCAGACACACCATTTCTGTTTATAAGAGGGAGGGAGAATCAGCCTACAGCTTAGTATCATTTAATGCTGATAACAAGGCCTTTGTTCACATCCCTCAATTAAATTCTGCAATAATTAGTTGCCACCTACTCCTGTTGCTTGAGGTAAATAAGGAAGGCAAGCACAAGGCATGGTCCTTGTTCACAGAGCCCCGAACACAAAAAAGTTATCAAGTAACATAAGACAGAAAGTCACACACCAGAAAAAAGAAGTGTAGTGTAGCAGGGTCTGAGTAAACCCAACCGGATGGGCATTAGAATCATGGAGAATAATGGCAAAGGGGTAGCAGGCTCAGTACTGCATGGATGATTTTCATTTTTTCATTTGAGATCTGTATATCATTTGATATATGTATATTCTCTCTGTGTTCATAAAGATAGATCTGCAGCATCATTCTTAATGATTGCATGAATGCAATGATACTCCAGACCAGTCTATAGCTATGTCTCCAGCCACCTGCAGCCCTGCCTCAGCCCTTCTCTCACCATTACCAAGTCAGCCAAGCGCAAACCACCCCCAGGCTGGAAACACCATTTCCCCACAAGAGGCTGCGAAGATTAGACAGAGGAGAATAAGGAGCTGTGATAACTTGGCTCCTGAGCTGCAAAGAGAAAATGAACGAATGAGGAGGAGTGGGCCACCAGATCCCCACAGATTTCAGGGTGGAAAATGTTCAATTAAAATGCATTCTGCCGGAGCCCAGCAGCAGCATTTCAACAGAGCCACCATTGTCTGCGTCTAAACTGCTGCTGCCCACAGCCCAGCAAGTGGCAATGAAACAGGCTGTCGTCATGGAGCTGGAATGTGGGGTCCTAGCCCTCCCCGATGGCACCAGAACACCGTTCTGTTTACCCACGTTGCCCCTATTTAAAAACAAAACAAAAAGCACCACTCCACCCTCAGCCCTTCAGCATCCAAGATGCTGGGGAAGGACAGACGGTGGTGGGAGGACACACCATATGCCAGCAGGGAGAGGCGGGTCTGTCAGTAGAGCCCCAACGATCCAGCAAGGCTGCCAAAGACAGACCTCCTCCCGGAGGCTGGGAAAGTACTTTTGGGAATACATAAAAATCAGATACAAGTAGCTATGTACATGGGGCATAAAGAGAAGCTGTCAAGCCCTGGGAGGGCTCCAGACCTCTTCAGAAAATCTTTGTGCCCAAAGAGTTTGGAATGTTTGGCCAAGGGCTCAGAGTACGGGCCGCTGTTAATGAGGACTCCCCGCATAAATCAGAAACCCTGCAGGGCAGAGAGAGGCCTGCTGTGTCCAGCCAGCTCTGGGACGGAGGCAGGGTGAGGCCAGCCGTGGCTACAGCACCTGATCCCCCACTCCAACCTAGGGAAGAGGGGCTCCAGAGGCAGGGTCTGGACTCAGGCTTGCCCAGTGCTGAGCTCAGAAACAGCTACGTCCAGGGTAACCGGCACATTCAAGGTGCTGACTTGTCCCGCCCTGCTCTGCAGAGGTCCCAAGGACAGGTTTAATCAGTAACCTCAGAACAGAGCAGGAAGGAGAGTTACTGGTGCTTGGAAACCCATTTATTAGTTCTAGGAGAATGTGAAACCCATAGTACCTGGGCCCCCAAACAATCCAGTTTTCAAAACCCATTCTCCTAGGTAGCCCTCTGACCACAGGTGCACGAACCTTGACATGGCATAGGCAGCCCTTCACACTCTGGCTCTGGCCTGTCTCTCAGGCATCACCTTCCTCACTGCCCCCTACACACAGATACACACACATACACACACACTCCCTATCATTCCAGCAATAGTAAACTACCTAGAATTTCTGGATTCAGTGGAGCCCTGCTGGCGTAGTGGTTAAGAGCTCAGCTGCTAACCAAAAGGTCGGCAGTTCGAATCCACCAGCACTCCTTGGAAACCCTATGGAGCAGTTCTACTCTGTCCTAAAGGGTCCCTATGAGTTAGAATCGACTTGGCAGCAAAGGGTGTAGTAGTTCAGTGGTAGAATTCTCGCCTTCCTTGTGGGAGGCCCAAGTCTGATTCCCAACCAATCTCATGTCAGCGGAGGCTTTTGTGTTGCTGTGATGCTGAATAGGGTTCAGCAGACCTTCCAGAATAAGACAGCCTAGGAAGAAAGGCCTGGGAATCTACGTCTGATCATGGGGATGGTACAGGACTGGGCAGTGTTTCATGGGTTCTCCACAAGTCAGGGGCTAACTCATGGCAGCTGACAACAACAACAACAACACACTATTTTAAGCTACTGCCTTACCTTCTAACTCAAAAATCTTTCTTTCCTCTTCCAACTGGCTAACTCCTCACCCCACTCAAGCACCCCTACAAAGCTTCCCTTGGCCTACCCAGTCAGTTCGTCACTCTGAGTAACAGAGCAAGAGCTGAACAGAACCTCCGGGGAAACTATTCCCTAAGGGAGACAGTGCAGGGGATAAAGTGGGGGTGGGGACTGGTGGGAATTACAGCTGACTCCCTCTATTTCAGAGCTAAAAGCAGTGGGGGAAGTCAGAGCAAAGCAGATTTCACTCCACCTAAAACAGGACTTCCTAACAACAAGGATGCTACAATTACAGGGGGGCTGGATTGGCTTATTGGATGGCAAGATCTTCCCGTTATCCACAGTCATAATGCAGAGGCAGTTTGATCTGCACAGCTGCCGAAGGTATCTCGATATTGGGTGAGTGGGTAATCCATTTCCGAGACCAGATTGGGGACCCAAGACCTTTCCATAGCGGTCTGAGATTCTGGGGGTGGAGGCAGGGAGGAGGGATGCTCGTGGTAAAGTTCTGGGAGGAGGGGACAGCTCCGGAGACACAGCCTCTCCTGGGCTGTGTGGTTTATTGGTACTTTATGATCTCCAAATCCAGCTCCCCAGTCTTGGTTTGTGGGAAAGAGAGATAAGACTCTTCTGAGTTCTCTCTGTGCCACTACTACCACTGCCACAATCACCACTGCCACCACCAGCGCCACCACCATGTCTCACACCACAGCTTCTGAGAAGAAGATAGAGAAAGAAACAGCCAAAGAATGAGACACCTTCTCTCTCCTCATCCTCAAGTCCAAGACCCATCACACTCCTCCTTGGGGAGAAAGCATCCTGGATGCTGTAGCTCCTGAGAAGGCAGATGGGATGAGGGCCCAGGCCACACTAGCAGGCATCCAGGTCAATCTTTAATAATATTGTCATCAAGAACAAAACACCATTTTTTAAAAAACAAAACTACCATTTAGTGAAGGTTTATTACATGCCAGGCACTGTGCTAAGCATGGTACACAGTCTTTGATCAGTCTATTCTCTGCATAACGATCAAAATGATTATTCCTCTAAAACAAAAGGCAGATCATATCACTTCTCTGATGAAGACCCTCAAGTGGATTCTCATCTCACTAAGGTGAAAGCTAAAGTCCTTTCAAAGGCCTGCGACACCCCCCACCCGCTACACAGACCCCTCAGCTCCTGCTCCCTTGGTTCCAGCCACCCTGGCCTCCTTGTGTTCCTTGAACAAGCCAAGCACACGCCAGCCTCAGGACTTCTGCATCTGCTGTTCCCTCTTCATGGAATGTTCTCTCCAGTGGCATCATTAGGGGGGTGTAGGGGGTGTGGATTGCACTGGTGACACTGTCAGAGGGAGTCTCGCCAAAATGACTGTCTACAAAATTTTTGTTTCTGCAGAAACTTAATGTTTTTTATAAAAATATCCCTGTAGTTAGTTATAACAGCAAACCCATTTTTCGTAAGCCCGGCTTACATGTATCGATATACCTATAAGGCTAAAACGCTATGCTAATTTACTCTTTGCAGCACAGTCAAAGTCATCAAAAATGAAATAGAACGCATAAACATTGATATCCTAGGCATTAGTGAGCTGAAATGGACCGGTATTGGCCATTCTGAATCAGACAATCATATGGTCTACTATGCCAGGAAAGACAGCTTGAAGAGGAATGGCGTTGCATTTATCATCTAAAAGGACATTTCAAGATCTATCCTGAAGTACAATGCTTTCAGTGATGGGATAATATCCATATGCTTACAACGAAGACCAGTTAATACAACTATTATTCAAATTTACGCACCAACCACTAAGGCCAAAGATGAAGAAACTGAAGATTTGTACCAACTTCTGCAGTCTGAAATTGATCAAACATGCAATCAGGATGCATTGATAATTCCTGGAGATTGGAATGCAAAAGTTAGAAACAAAGAAGAAGGATCGGTAGTTGGAAAATACAGCCTTGGTGATAGAAATGATGCCAGAAATTGCATGATAGAATTTTGCAAAACCAACAACTTTTTCATTGCAAATACCTTTTTTCAACAACATAACCATGATTATAAACATGGAGCTCGCCGGATGGAATATACAGGAATCAAACTGACTACATCTGTGGGAAGAGATGACGGAAAAGCTCAATATCATCAGTCAGAACAAGGCCAGGGGCCGACTGCGGAACAGACCACCAATTGCTCATATGCAAGTTCAAGTTGAAACTGAAGAAAATTAGAACAAGTCCACAAGAGCTGAAGTACGACCTTGAGTATATCACACCTGAATTTAGAGACCATCTCAATAATAGATTTGACGCGTTGAACACTAATGGTCAAAGACCAGATGAGTTGTGGAATGACATTAAGGACATCATACATGAAGAAAGCAAGAGGTCATAAAAAGCAGGAAAGAAAGAAAAGACCAAAACGGATGTCAGAAGAGACTCTGAAACTTGCTCTTGAAAGTCAAGTAGCTAAAGCAAAAGGAATAAATGATGAAGTAAAAGAGTTGAAAAGAAGATTTCAAAGGGTGGCTCAAGAAGACGAAGTATTATAATGACATGTGCAAAGACTTGGAGATGGACAACCAAAAGGGAAGAACACGCTCTGCATTTCTGAAGCTAAAAGAACTGAAGAAAAAATTCAAGCCTCGAGTTGCAATAGTGAAAGATTCTATGGGAAAATATTAAATGACTCAGGAAGCATCAAAAGAAGATGGAAGGAATACACAGAGTCACTATACCAAAAAGAGGTGGTCAACATTCAACCATTTCAGGAGGTACCATATGAGCAGGAACCAATGGTACTGAAGGAAGAAATCCAAGCTGCACTGAGGCATTGGCGAACAACAAGGCTCCAGGAATTGACAGAATACAAATTGAGACGTTTCAACAAACGGATGCAGTGCTGGAAGTACTCACCCGCCTATGCCAAGAAATTTGGAAGACAGTTACCTGGCCAACCAACTGGAAGAGATCTATATTTATGCCTATTCCCAAGAAAGGTGATCCCACCGAATGCAGAAATTATCGAACAATATCATTAATATCACACACAAGTAAAATTTTGCTGAAGATCATTCAAAAGTGGCTGCAGCAGCATAGCGACAGGGAACTGACAGAAATTCAAGCCGGATTCAGAAGAGGACGTAGAACCAGGGATATCACTGCTGATGTCAGATGGAACCCGGCTGAAAGCAGAGAATACCAGAAAGATGTTTACCTATGTTTTATTGACTATGCAAAGGCATTCGACTGTGTGGATCATTACAAATTATGGATAACATTGCAAAGAATGGGAAATTCCAGAAAACTTAATTGTGCTCATGAGGAACCTGTACATAGATCAAGAGGCAGTCGTTCGAACAGAACAAGGGGATACTGAGTGGTTTAAAGTCAGGAAAGGTGTGTGTCAAGGTTGTATCCTTTCATCATACCTATTCAATCTGTATGCTGAGCAAATAATCTGAGAAGCTGGACTATATGAAGAAGAACAGGGCATCAGGATTGGAGGAAGACTCATTAATAACCTGCGTTATGCAGTGACACAACCCTGCTTGCTGAAAGGGTAGAGAACTTGATGCACTTACTGATGAAGATCAAAGACCCCAGCCTTCAGTATGGATTATACCTCAACGTAAAGAAAACAAAAATCCTCACAACTGGACCAATATGCAACATCATGATAAACAGGGAAAAGACTGAAGTTATCAAAGATTTCATTTTACTTGGATCCACAATCAACATCCATGGAAGCAGCAGTCAAGAAATCAAAAGATGCATTGCATTGGGCAAATCTGCTGCAAAACACCTCTTTAAAGTGTTGAAAAGCAAAGATTCACCTTGAAGAGTAAGGTGTGCCTGACCCAAGGCATGGTGTTTTCAATTGCCTCCTATGCATACGAAGACTGGAGGATGAATAAAGAAGACCAAAGAAGAATTGATGACTTAGAGTTGTGGTGTTGGAGAAGAATATTGAATATACCAAGGACTGTCAAAAGAACGAACAAATCTGTCTTGGAGGAAGTACAAGCAGAATGCTCCTTAGAAGCAAGCATGGTGGGACTACATCTCACATACTTTGGACATGTTGTCAGGAGGGATCAGTCCCTGGAGAAGGACATCATGGTTGATAAAGTAGAGGGTCAGCGAAAAAGAGGAAGACCCTCAAGGAGATGGCTGCAACAACGGACTTATGCATGACAGCAATTGTGGGGATGGTGCAGGACCGGGCAGTGTTTTCTTCTGTTGTACCTGGGGTCGCTATGGGTCAGAACTGACTCGACGGCACCTAATGACAACACAATACCCTCCGGTCAGAGCTGTCATTATTACCCAATTACAATGACACTCCAGATCATGTGGCTTCATCTGCATGTACTACAAAAATGCACTGTCATTTTCGTTGCTGCCAGTGTTTTTATAGTCACTGATTTTGTCAAATTTTCTGTTTTAGCTACAATATTGTGGTAATTAGTATTTGTTAACCTATATTGATAACTTTTTTGAGAATGAAGTAGTAATTAAAAGAAAAGGAGAAAACTAAAAAACATTAGTACAAAAAATATTACTAAGGATTCTGCATGGTCTAGTACGGAAGCAGGTCCATGGCAGGGGGGGTGGTGACACCACAAATTACCACACTAGGTGACACCAATCCTAGTGACGCCACTGGTTCTGCCCCCAGATGTCTACAGGCTTGATCAGATCCCTACTCAGATGCCGTTTCTTCAGAGAGGCAGCATTTTACTCCCCCATCCCACCCACTTCTCAGGCGTTCCTATCCCCTTTCCCTGCTTATTTTTCTCCATCACATTCATCACCCTTTGATACTATATATTTTAACCATTTTGTTTCTTATCTTTTTCTCCCACTAAAATGGAAGCTCCATGAAGGCAAGGACTTTTCGCCAAAATGTTTTGTTCACTATCCCATCCTCAGCATCTAGAGTAATGCCTGGCACATAGTAGGAACTCAGTGATATTCATTCAGTGAATAAATGATTGATCCCACAAGGTAGGTGTTCTCATTAACCCCTTATTTCAGATGAGAAAACTGAAGCTCAGAAAAGGTGATCCACTTGTCCAGGGTCACACAGCTATCAAGGGACAGAAATGGGATTAAAATCCAGACCTGTCTGATGCCCCTCTTAAGTGTGGGGCATGTTCTTTGAACAAAAGGAACAGTCTGAGCATCCTATACCACCAGTGTTTTGAGTGCCAGTGTACTGGACACCTCCACACCCTGTCTGCATGTTCTTCCTTCTGAGCTCCTCAAGACAAATGCCTCTGCCTCATTCATCTACGAATGCCCAGCACCTGGCTCAGGGCTGGCACACAGCAGGTGCCCACCAGATGTTCATGAATAAATCAACCCACTTCTAGGAAGCTATTCTGTCCTTATATTTGGACTTTTTTTTTTTTTTTTGACTGTTTTAATTTTTTTTTATTCGGTGCAAATATACACAACAAGACATACACAGATCCAACAATTTCTACATATTCAGTGATGTTGATTTCATTCTTCATGTTGTGAAACCATTCTTGCTATCCTTTTTAAAAATTTTTTTATTGTACTTTAGATGAAGGTTTACAGAACAAATAGTTTCTCATTAAACAGTTAGTACACATACTGCTTTATGACATTGGTTAACAAACCCACAACATGTCAACACTCTCCCTTCTCGAACTTGGAGGACCTTTTTTTTGGTGAAAATATACATAGCCAAAGTTACACCATTTCAAACATTTCTACATGTTCAATTCAGTGACATCGATTACATTCTTCCAGTTGTGCTGCTATTCTCACTAATCTTTTCCAAATTATTCCATCACCATTATCTTCAACTCACTGCCCCCTAGGCTTCCCATCAAACCTTTAGAGTTGCTGTTCTCAATCTGATCTCACATAGATAAATCTTTTTTTTTTTTTTTGTACCTTAGGAGAAGGTTTACAGAACAAATAGTTTCTCATTAAACAGTTAGTATACATATTACCCTATGACAATGATTAACAACCCCACCACACTGTCCCTTCTCAACCTTGGGTTCCTCATCACCAGCTTTCCTGTCCCCTCCTGCCTTGTAGTCCTTGCCCCTGGACTGATGTGCCTCATTAGTCCCATTTTGTTTTATGAGGCTGTCCAATCCCCAGCTGAACGGTGAACTTCGGGAGTGACTTCACCACTGAGCTAAAAGGGTGTCTGGGAGCCATACTCTCAGGGTTTCTCCAGTCTGTCAGGCCAGTAAATCTGGTCTGTTTTTGTGAGTCAGAATTTTGTTCTATCTCCTTTTCCAGGTCTGTCCAGGACCCTCTATTGTGATCCCGGTCAGAGCAGTCAGTGGTGGTAGCCGGGCACCATCTAGCTGTACTGGACTCAGTCTGGTGGAGGTCGTGGTAGCTGTGTTCATTAGTCCTTTGGACTAATCTTTTCCTTGCATCTTATTCTCTTCTTTCTTGCTTGCTCCCGAAGGGGTGAGACCAGTGGAGTATCTTAGATGGCTGCTCACAGGTTTTTAAGACCCCAGACGCTACTCACCAAGGTAGAATGTAGAACATTGTCTTTATGAACTGTGTTATGCCAATTGAGATAGATGTTCCCCAAGACCATGGTATATTTGGACTTCTTTAAACACTTCTTCACATGCTGCTCTTCATTTTATTGAATATGAGAATGGGCAGAAATTCTAAGTACACACAATTGAACTAGAAATGGAGCCTGCCTTGAAGGAATTTATAACCAGGTGAGGAAGACCGAAAACATGTAGACACAAAAAGGTGTAATATGAAGCAGATCATGTGAGCAGCACACAAGGAGCCAGGAGTGCAAGGGTCGGGGGAGCTTTCTGGGGATGAAGAAGGCTGCACACAAGCAGGTAGACATACCCTAGAGGCAGGTTGAAGAGGGGATAGGAAGGTGGAAAGCCTGTACCTTCATTCATTTAACATTAACTTTGAAGTTTTTCTGTGCCAGACACTGTGCTGAGTGCTGGGGATAGAGAGATGAATGCATAAAACATGAGGAGAATTCAGTCTAATATGCGGAAGAGAAACGTAAGTAACAACTAATGAATCTGTAGCAAGAGAAGACGCTAGGATGTAGGATCAGACACAGACATCTTCATTTTGTTCACTGCTGCACTTCCCACCACTTTACAACAGTGTCAGACTCATAAAAACTTCTTATTACATACCGGCTGAAAGAATGAATGGAAGGATGGAAAGATGGGAGGGAGGAAGGGAGGAAGGAAAATCAAATCATCTTTTAGCTAAATAGCAGGTTAGCTCATAAAGTAGTTAGTATCACCCTGGAGTACTGCACTCTTTAAATAAAACACATCTATATGAAACCAAATGGTCAACAAATAAAGTATAGATGAAGTTGAAAGGCTGTCAGACTAGGTTAATGGGAAGGGAACAACTAGAGGAAATAATGAGAATGTTGATGCGATGTGATGAATATAATCAACATCACTGAACAACACGTGTAGAAACTGTTGAATGGGAACCTGCTTTGCTGTGTACACTTCCACCAAAAATATAACAAAAGATTATTAAAAGAAAAGAAAGGAAGGAAAGAAGGACAATGTAGCAATGAAGGGATGTCACGAAGACTTGGTGGGGGGTGGTCAGGGAAGGCATCTTATGTCTGAGTCTTAAAGGATGCACAGGAGTTATCTGGATGAAAAGGGGGTATTCCTGGTGACGGGAACTGCAAAAGCAAAGGCATAGAAGCAAGAGAATGCAGTTTGTAGGAATGCTACCAGCAGTACGGTGTTGCTGTTGTGTGTTCAGGCCAAGGTAAGTGGTGATCTAATAGGACGCAGACCACGTGAAGAGTAGCCCCAGGTTGGGAACACCTCGGAAAACCCTCATCAAGAGGCACATTAAGACATCTTTGGACCCCTAAAAGGAGGAGCGGACTGAGGCAGGAAGACCAGTCAGTACCAGCTGCACCGGTCCAGGTGTGAGCTGGTGAATGCAGGGCCTTTGCCGGGCACAAGAGAAAGACAATGTGCAGAAACCCATTACCAATTCCAGCTGCCAAACCCCACTGCAGAAGGGAGATGTCCAAGACTTGTGAGCACGTGAGAGAAACACAGCCCTACCAGAGCCCTCCTGGGGATGCCGGGAAACTGCCTGGGGAGGCCAGGTCACGCCTTCTGCACAGACACCACAGCAGAGACCTTGGTGACTGGCTGGAGGCAAGGAAGAAGTCAGAGACAGGAACCAGAAAAATCACTATTTATTTTATTTCCACTTTTAATCGTACCAGGAGAGGGGCGAAGACACCTTGGCCCAGGAGTGGAGAGACCTGGCTCAAGTCCCAGCTGTTACTGATGACCTGAGTGACCTCGGGCAGGTTACCTCATCCCGGGGGCTCAGCTTCCCTATCTATAAACTACCATCTGAGCCCCACCCCACTCCACAAAAATACCATCCTGGAAAGACTCCAATCAGATAAGTACCAGGTCTGTGTGGCTTTATAAAGCACCTACTATGTGCTCGTGATTGTATAGGGAGAGGAGGCAGGAAAAGGATAGGTCCAGATGCCCACCCCCTACCACCAGTTCCTGTCAACTTGGACTCATGGCGACCGCATAGTGCAGAGTAGAACTATGCTCCGTAGGGTTTTCAAGGCTGTGGCCTTTAGGAAGCAGATCACCAGGGCTTTCTTCCCAGGTGCCTCTGGGTGAGTTCGGCTCACTTACCTTTCAGTTAGTTGAGCTCTAACCCAGGGACGCATCACCTAGCCCCAGAAAAGGTTTTAACAAGAGTGTCTGAGCAGGCCATGGAGGACACCAGGAGGGCATTCTCAGGCACACTCTCCAGCCAGTCTGACTGCCTGGTCCAGCCCAGGGAAGGGTGAAAGGAAGTGGTGAGCTGTTTTATAATCCATCAAATTAATTGCCCCAAATGGGAAATTTACAGGCCTCCTACAGCCTCCTGTGTATCCCATAATCTCCCATGGCCCTAATCTGAGAAAGAATGTGTGGGCTGTAATCTTTCAGTCCACTAGTTCTCCAGGGCAATGTCAGCAGTCACCCACCAGCAGTCACCCCCAACCAAAAGCCCCCCAGCTAGTGGCAGCCAGGGCCTGACCCCACCTACCAGAAGCCAGCTCAGTTGACCTTGGACTAGACTCTGGCCTTGAAAAAGAGACATGTCCAACCAGCCCCTTTGGTAAATACAACTTTTGCTCCCTTCTCCTCTTCCTCCTTAAGATAGAACAGCCTGCCAGGAGGCAGAATCAGGAAAAGTGGCTTCTGGGCAGACTAAGCAGCGGCTCACCCCACAGGCACGGTGAAAACAGCCCCAGATGAGATGTTGGGTCTTGGTTCTAATCTCAGCTTGCCCCATACCTGCTAGGGGACTTTAGGAATTTCCCTTCCCATCCCTGGGCCTCACCTTCATCTGAGAAATGAAGGGAATATAAATCAGCCTCCTAGGAACTTCTCACCCTGCCCCTTTACGACCCAAGTTTCACCAGCAAACACTGCAGTAACCTGGATCCCCTTCAACTACCCAAGAGCTGCTGCTGATTTGTAAACCCTATCTCTATGATGTTAATGAGATGGGATTAGCGGCAGTTATGTTAATGAGGCAGGACTCAATCTACAAGTTTAGATTGTGTCTTAAGCCAGTCTCTTGTGAGATATAAAAGAGAGAAGTGAGCAGAGAGATATGGGAACCTCATACCACCAAGAAAGAAGCGTCAGGAGCAAAGTGTGTCCTTTGGACCTGGGGTCCCTGTGCTGAGAAGTTCCTAGTCCAGAGGAAGATTGATGACAACGACCTTCCACTACAGCCAACAGAGAAGGAAAGCCTTCCCTAGGGCTGACATCCTGAATTTGGACTTCTAGCCTACTAGACTGTGAGAGAATAAATTTCCCTTTGTTAAAACCATCCATTTTTGGTATTTCTGTTATAGCAGCACCAGGTAACCAAGACACTGGGTCTTCCTAGTTCAGTCATGGCCAAAGAAGCGAAATCGCAACAGACCCAAATTTTTAAAATGTGGGTGAGCCAAAATGATAACCAGAAGAGGAAAAATTGCAGCTCGAAGCCCTGCTAGAAACTCAATCACTCTCTTAGAAAATAATGGCACGTGCACATTGCATAGCCCCAAATTTCTTGACCGGCAGAGTGAGAAACAGAGCTTCCCAGCTCAAAGATGGACCGGCGCTGCTTTGAATATGTGTTGCTCTCCACAGTCCTGGCAATAATCCAATCCCCGCATAAAGCTCCTAAAAGAGCTCACTACGCCTCTTCCGAGTCTCCCATTCCAGGGCTTCGACCTGTAATTTTTCCCATTCCAGTTATCATTCCAGTTCACCCAAATTTTAATAATTTGGGTCTGTTGTGATTTCACTTCATCGGCCAGTACTGAACCGGTTTGAACCCTATTTGCGCCCTATTACACCCAGAAGCCTTGAATCACATTGTTGTCCTGGGTATGGCTCAGCTCTAACTCTAGCTCCAGCTCATGGCTCAGCAGAACCTCAAGAACATGATGGCACTGTCTCTGGCCCCTATAAGTATTTGTATGGCTCTAAGAACTCAATAAGCATTCAA
Organism: Trichechus manatus latirostris; assembly: GCF_000243295.1. Taxonomy (NCBI): domain Eukaryota; kingdom Metazoa; phylum Chordata; class Mammalia; order Sirenia; family Trichechidae; genus Trichechus; species Trichechus manatus. Next base: position 9,279,810 of record NW_004443942.1, read on the forward strand.
ATAGTCTTTGGTGGTTAGCTAGTAAGCCAGCTCATTGTAATTCACTGTGGTCATTTTGGACAGGCATGATGGAAAATGTATATTTTCAGATATGTCCCCAGAAAAGGTGACTGGAGGCCAGTATGGATGAACAAGAACACCATGTGATCCCTGGGCCCGAACCAGAGCACCCAAGAGCCATCCCTCTGCCTCTGGGACTCCCAGGCTACAGCTCCCTCAGGATGCGGAGAACCTCTCAGTGGCTGTCTGGGTTCCCATGCAGAGTCTCAAGGAAAGAATATCAGAGTTCACCTAACCATTTAATAAATTCATTCAACAATTATTTTCTGAGCACCTACTTGTTCCAAGCCCTGTTCTAAACATCAGAGGTACAGCTTTGAACAAAACAAAGTCCCTCTTTTCATGGAGACAAAATTCTCATAGAGAGAGACAAGTAAACAAAATGTAAATATGTCTGGTCAGATTGCAAATGTTTAAGAAAAAGAAAGTAGGGTTAAGGGAATGGAGAATGATGGGGGAGAAGAGTCAAGAAAGGTCATCCAGAGGAGGTGACATCTGAGCAAGACCTGAAGAAAGTGAGGGAGCAGCAAGCCATGGGACTATCTGAAGGAAACATTCTTGAGGGAACAGCAAGTACAAAGATCCTGAGGATGGTTGTGCCTCACATGCTGGAGGAACACCAAGGAGGGGCTGAAACAGAGTAACAGCCAGCAAAAGCAGGAGGAAAGGAGGTTAGAGAGTTAACAGGGTGGAGTGGGAGTGGGATTTTGTAGGGTCTCATGTGCCACTTGGATTCCATGTGTATGAGATGGCAGCTCTTAAGATGATTCTAGGTGAGGGGGGCATGATCCAACTTCATTTTAAACAATCCTTCAGGCTGCTGTATTGAAAGAGGAAAAGAGAAGCTCGGGGACCAGTTAAAAGGGGGTCCTACAAGAGTTCAGGTAAGAGAAAACAGTGGTGTAGACGAGGGTGGTAGCAGCAGAGGCCATAAGAACAGTCTGATTCTGGATACATTTCAAAGCAAAGTTCCTGGAAATGTGTCTGATGCCACGTAGTGCTGGGCATTATCAGCTGTTTGTACTAGTAGATCAAAGGACAAACAAGTTTGGTCCACTGAGCCCCAGGCTGGACATGCAAAGGTGGAATTAACTACCTCACTGCAGAGCACCAAGCAGGAAGCCACGTGACTGTGTGCTGGGGAGGGGCCCCACCTCTGGCCTCTAAAGGACTAGGTAGCTCATAGGCAAACAGGGCTCCCGGCTTTTCAGAGTGGAAGAAGGAACACTTTCATAAAGGAAGCCCGGAAGGCAGGCTGGTGATCTAGGTTCTAGCTTTGGCTCTACTACCTCCCGCTGTGTAAGTCACTTGAGTCTGGGTCTCAGTTTCACATGTGTAAATGAGAATCACAATATACCCACCACAGGGTTCTTGCAAGGCTTAAGTGAACTGTACCATACTGTGTAAAAGCTGGCCAACAGGCTTGGAATCAGAATATACACACTTTCTTTTTTTTTCTCATTGTGCTTTAGGTGAAAGTTTACAGCTCAAGTTAATTTCTCATTCAAAAATTCACACATATTGTTTTGTGACACTAGCTGCAATCCCCACAATGTGACAGCACACCCGGGGTTCCCTGTCCCTGTGTCCATTCAACCAGTTCCTGTCCCTTCCTGCCTTCTCATCCTGCTTTTGGACAGGGGTTGGCCATTTGGTCTCATACATCTCATTGAACTGAGAAGCATGTTCCACACGTGTATTATCTTTTGTTTTATGTCCTATCTAATCTTTGAAGAGTGGGCTTCAGAATGGTTTCAGTTCTGGGTTAATAGAGCATCTGGGGGCCATAGTTTCGGGGGTTCCTCCAGTCTCTGTCAGACCATTAAGTCTAGTCTTTTTACTTGAATTTGAATTCTGTTCTAATTTTTCTCCTGCTCTGCCTGGGACTCCCTGTTGTGTTCCCTGTCAGGGCAGTCATTGGTGGTAGCTGGGCACCATCTAGTTCTTCTGGTCTCAGGCTGGTGGAGTCTCTGGTTCATTTGGTCCTTTAGTCTTCTGGGCTAGTATTCTCCTTATGTCTTTGGTTTTCTTCATTCTCCTTTGCTCCAAGTGAGATGGGATCAACAGATACTTCTTAGATGGCCACTCACAAGCTTTTAAGACCCCAGATGCTACTCACCAAAGTGGGATATAGAACATTTTCTTCATAAACTATGTTATGCCAATGACCTAGATGTTCCCTGAAACTAGAATATATCCACCATTTCTTAGCTGTGTGACTTTGGGCTTAGGGCCTCCCTGGGCCTCTGTTTCCTCATCTATAAAAATGAGGGTAATGACACCTCTTAAAGCTACTGTGAAGATAAAAGCTAATAATGTATGAAAAGTGCTGGGTACAGAAAAGTGCCTCAATTATTGTAAAATCCCCTCAAGGCCTCTAAGTGATGTTTGATCTGACCCTAATGGATTCCCTTCCATGCCATCATGTCACCCCTGTTAACTCTGTCCACCTTTCCCACCTGCCCAGGTGAGGAACTCAGGTGGGGCTAGAAGAACTTGAGGCACTGGGAAGACCCCCTCACCCACACTCCTGTGTCCTGCCACATTCTTGTCAGGCCCAATACCAGGGTCCCACTCCTACAGTCTCAGCAAAAGTTCCCAGCAATTTTAAACATCTCAGACCAGTTCACCAGAAACAATCAGCTTTTGTGGGTCAGTAGTGCAGATTTCTGCTCTCTCAGTTCCTCTGGATCTCCCTGCTGGTGACACTGACCTTACTGGGCCAATGTGAAGATCCAGTGAGCAGCAGAGGGCCTGCTACACAGTAGGTGCTGAGTACATGGTATCTATGCGGTTACAGAAACAATCCCAGGACACTGTTTTTGCTCTTATCCCTGGGAACCCTCCTGAGAACAGACTGCAGACCAGAAAAACACAGCCAGGTGCAGTGGTATTAGACAGTTCCACTTCACATGTCTGCAAACGTCATTTTCACATAATTTCTGTCATACCCACAACCTCAGTTAAAGTTTAAACGTCCTGCACAAGGACCTTAGGCAGGTCCTGCATATAAATTACCAGCCATGGAAATAAGTTCTAGGGGCCTCAGAAATCAGGACACACCAAAGGAAAATAAGCCAGCAGGCCTAAGAAAAATGTGAAAATTTTCTCCAATTTTTTTCTTCTCTTTTCTATCATCTCTGTGGGATTTAAGGAAGTCGGGGGAGGATGGCACACAAGGGGATGCTAGGGTGTTAGTATCAGCCAGATAATTAAGTCTATGAGTAATTATGGTAAATTATGGGGAGCAAAAGTCTAAATATAAAGTTATTTTTCCTCTAAGTCATCTTTAACTGAAGCTGATAAATACATAGGTTTCCCTAATTTGGATCCATCTTCTTCCCCTTTTAAGAAATGTTGGTGGCTCTCACAGCCTCCACACCTTTCCCCTAAAGCACTGAGTGTTAACTGCACACAGGTCTGGAGACTTTAACGGTGTGGAGGGCCGAGACCACCAGGTGACAGGACTTTCGCACCTCCCCTGAGAGCTGTGAGGAGGGGTGATGTGAGGAGACCCTGGTGTCTCTCACTTGCAGGGGGTCAGGTTCCAACTAGGCCACCCCTCAGACATTCACACCACCCACTCTTTATCTCCATCCCTTCTATTTTAAGGCAGAAGTGCTGCCAGGCAGTGGTGTGGGTTACCTGTCTTACCCTCTTTTGGAGAACAACCCCTCACCTGCCGGGAGGATCCCTCATAGGCTCCATCCTACTTCTTACAGTGTCCCCCTGCAGAGTTATGAAGAATGACCACCACCCCATCCTACCCAACCCCAGCATAGCGCACCTTCCTTCCCCACAACCATAGGGGGCCCCAGTCACACCCCTGCTCAAGCCCCCTCCCTGGATCTGCATCACTCTCAGGATGAAGCTCCAACTCCTCTGAGGGGACCATTCCGCAGCCTCCTCTCTCCACGTCCTTGAGCATACCGTGTTCTCAGACAGCTCTGCCCTTGCTGCTTCCTCTCCCTGGAACAATACCTTAAGCCCCTTCACCCAACAAATCCCTGTTTGTTTTTCAAGACCCACCTCAGGCCAACACGTACATACTACTTTTTACGTTCAAGGCTATTCTGAGTACTTTACATTAACTCATTTAATCCCCACAGCAACTACTGTCCCTGTTCTACAGATGGGGAAACTGAGGGTCCAGATTACACAACTTGTTCAGGATCACACCACAAGCTAGTGTCAGGCCTGGGATTCAAACACGGGCAATTCTGTACCAGGGCCCATGCTCCTGACCACTGGACCATTCTGCCTTTCAGTGCTGTTTGCTCTGCTCTGCTTCAGCCATTTGGTATCCAGTGTCCAGATCAGTGGTTGGCACACATCAAGTGCTCAGTAAGTCTGCTAAATGATGGAACCCCCGAATGATGGATGCCGACCCCCCTGCCTAAGGCACACACTTCTCTCTCCTCTCTTCTCCACCTGATCCCAGCTAATAAGGCACCCCCACGTCTTCCCTGACTCATCCAGCCCCGATTAATTCCCTTCTAGTGCTCCTCTCTGTGCTGCACCTGCACCACTTACCTTGATACTTAATCACACGCCACCTGACCATCCTATCACCTGACGGTTATGTGGACATCTTGCCCCACCAGCTCCCTGGGCTCCCTGATATCCCCCAGAGTATAGCAAATAGGGTGCCAGGTACACAGCACCAACAGATAAAGAAATGCTGAGCTGAATCCAACCTCCGTCTCCATTCCTCCACCATCACTGGAGCTATTTCTTCCCTTGCACGGGGGAAGAGTCACAGCTTGGGTCAGACATGACCTTTGCTGCACCTATATCCAAATAGCCTAAACCCATACGCTATAACAGCCAGGGTCAAAATTAGGGGCAGCTGTGATTATAAACAAGGAGCCCCGGTGGCACAGTGGTTAAGCGCTCACCTGCCAATGAGCACCTGGTGGATTCGAACTGCCAACCTTTTGGTTAGCAGCCGTAGCTCTTAACCACTACACCACCAGGGTTTCCAACCTATAGGGTAGATACCGGTATTGTCCATTTAACAGAGGTCAAATAACTTGCCCGAGTTCCAGAGCCACAAAGTTTGGCTCCAAAGCCTCCATGCTCACTCACTACCCTATCTAAAGCTGCTCCATCTAAAGTCTGGAGTGGGAACAGCTGAACCATGTGCGAGGCTGGCAAGACTTCCCAAAGGGAAGGAGTCACAGCACAGCCCCCTATAGGGAGGTAAGACTTCCCAAAGGGAAGGACTCACAATACAGCCCCCTACAGGCAGGCAAGACTTCCCAGTGGGAAGCAGTCACAGTGCAGCCCCCTACAGCCTTGGAAGGAAATAGATCTGAAGCCCTATTTCACTCTACAAAGGTTTCAGACGTTCAGGGATGGGCCACCAGTTGCTGGTTGCAGTCTAGTTGATTCCGACTTGTGACGACTTTACATGTGTCAGAGTAGACTGTGCTCCATAGAGTTTTCAATGGCTGATATTTCGGAAGTAGACTGCCAGGCCTTTCTTCCAAGGCACCTCTGGGGAACCGCAACCTTTCAGTTAGCAGCCTAGCAGGTTAACCAACACACCACCCAGGGACTCCCTTCAGGGATGGGAGAGCCAGGGAAACATTTTCAATCTGCACAGTCAAGAACTTAAGGTCCTCAGCAAGGACAAAGTCTTCTGAGCCATGGAATGGTTAACATAACTGAAAAGCTGGATCTCACAGCAGCCCTCTGCCCTGCAGACATCAGCTTCACGTTCTACCAGGTTCCAGTCCTAAGCTGTCAGGCCTGGGCAGGCCCTTTTCACACATCACACAAGCATGGGCAAGTCTGTGACTCTGTCAGGACTAGAGCGATTCCCCTGCCCCGAGGCTCTGCTTCTCAGCCAAAGACATTTCTGCTCCCTCTCCAGGGGCCACTGCTCCTACCACCACAGCCATCACAATGCCCCCAGAGGCACCTGTGGGGACAGCAAAGCCATCCACCTTCTCCCTGCGTCATCCCCACAGCCTATCTCCCTCTTCCTCCTACCAGAAAGGTCTGAGGACAAGGACCCTGAGCAGCAAATCAGGAGGCAGCAAGGAAACACTAACTCTCTCCAAATGCCAAACCCTTCCACTAGAAAGAGAAGTTTGTTTTCGAAATATTCTTTCCACTTTCTCTGGGTGGGGGTGGGGCTGGGGCGGGGGGTGGGGGTGTTGTCAAACCCTAAAGAGAGTCAAGTCCAAAGCAAAAGCTTTTGGTTAGGAAGGTCTGCTCCTCTGCCCATCCTCCTCACGGGAATCCTTGGCCTGCAAGAGATGAAAAGGAGGGAGGCTCCTCCAGGCATCAGGGAACAGGTGAACCTAACCAGCCAGTGTGTGTCCTCTCTCACGAGGCACTCGATGAGGAGGGGACAAAATACAGGAGACCTCAAGGCCTGCCTCGGCCAGTTTCTGAGCTCAGGGTATGGCCAGCTGGAGGGAGTCTGCAAGAGCCATGTCCAGGCAGGAGACCCTCCCTTGGGGGCCCACTGCAAAGCCCAGGGGGTTTTTCTATAATTGTATGTGTGTGTGGAGGTAGTGCTGGAGTCCTGGCAGTGCAAGTGGTTAAGAGCTACGGCTGCTAACCAAAAGGTCGGCAGTTCAAATCCACCAGCCGCTCCTTGGAAACCCTATGGGGCAGTTCTACTCTGTCCTATAGGGTCACTCTGAGTCAGGATCGACTTGTTGGCAACGGGTTTGGTTTTTTTTGTTTGTTTGTTTTGTTTTATGGAGGTAGTGGGAAGTCTTTGGGTGGTGCAAATGGTTAACACACTGCTACGAAAAGGTTGGAGGTTCAAGTCCACCCAGAGGCACCTTGTAAGAAAGGACTGATGATCTATTTCCGCAAAATCAGTCATTGAAAACTTTATGGAGCACAGTTCTACTCTGACACATGTGGGGTCACCATGAGTCGGAATCTGGTTGGTTAGTTGGTTACTTGGTTGGTAGGTATGGAGGTGAGGCAGGGCAATTCCTACCAAACCAGCCAGAGCTCTGTCCAGGAGCCAACTCAATACAAGGAACTCAGTTTCCTGCAAGTGAGTCCTAAACCAATAGCCCAAGCCATGCCCTCTCTTCTCCATGGCCACAGCCTCTGAGTGACTTGAGACGCTTGAATGTTTCACTGAAACAAATCAGAGCCAGCCTCTGCAGCACAGCTGCCACCGAGCACAGTAGAGACAGGCCAAGCAGGGCACAGAGAGACTGTGATGACCCTGGTTAAGGACTGGTGGGTTGATCCCGCTCTGCCACCTAACACCTGTGCTGCAGCAGGTTACTTAACCTGCCCAGAGCCTCACTTTCCTCACCTGTAAATGAAGATGATAATAGCACCGACTTAAAGAGTTTCTATGAAGATGAAATCAGTCCATGTCTGGTAAGCCCTAAGAACACTGCCAGTACAAAGTGAGCACTAGATGAGCGTGTGTAAAATAGAAAAAGAAAGATGCAGTGAAAATGAGGAGTCCCCGGGTGATGCAAACAGTTAATGCGCTCACTGCTAACTGAGAGGTTGGAGGTTCGAGTCCACCCAAGCACCTCTTAAGAAAGGCCTGGCAGAAGAAAAATGAGCCATTGAAAACCCTATGGAGCACAGTTCTATTCTGACACACATGAGGTCGCCATGAGTCAGAGACATTAAAAATTAGTTAAAATCAATTAACTTCTCAGTGTGGCAGCCCCTCTGCCTCTGTGCTCAGCTTACTAGTATACCAGAGCCAAGCAAAGTCCAACTAAAACCTTAAAGAAAAAGAACAAATCATCAAACCTTTCCACTGACTCAAGGAGACAATCAGTACCACCCAGGACTCCCCTCCCCAAAAAGCAGCCTTGAAAGGCCCAGCAGGATCATTCCACAACACAATTATTACACCTTAAATCACTGGGCTCCTCAGACACATAGAGCCTTTTAAATAAAGAGAGTGTACTTTGGGCTCTAATTTAAATACCTGTTCACAGACTAGCAAACCAATTACTTTCCTCTCCCCGAAAGAATTAATACCTCCTCTGAGTTTTAGAAACCATCTAGTGCCAAACACACAACACATCTATGCATTTTCAGGTGCAGGGGGCTGGAAAAAGTCGAAGCAAAGGCCGAATGAGCTCTCTACAGCTCCGACCCACACACCAAAGCTGGCAAAAAAAAAAAAAAGGAATTATTCAAAGCCTCACTAAATAGATGCAATTTCAGGTACCACTGTTTCCATTTAGAAATGCATTAATGGGTACAGTGATTACAGACACTTAGCTTCCCAGCATTCATCCAACTATAGATATATTTTTTAAGTCCCCAATGAGCAGAGAAAAAAATATATCTTTCCAAACACTTTCTTGGGTAGGGAAGGGAATAATTTTCCCTCCCCGGGACCCTGACCAAAGACTTTGTCTCTCCTCACCCCACCCCCACAGCTTACAAACCCCACTTTACTCCAAACTCCAGTTAACTCTTTCTCCTTATATGTCTGCCAGATTCAGAAGAGTTAATGTCAAATGTCAAATCAATCGACCCACACCTAATTGGTCAAGCACCAACTCTACCTTATGCTGTCCTGGGAAGCTGGTGGGCTGTTCATGGTACCAAGTCACAATGTTGTTCCCCTTCTCCCCCAGGACCAGCTAAGGGAAGACTGCCACGCCAACCACCTCTAAGACTTACTCATCATCACCACTGTCTACCAGGACACATTTATTCTCCCACACAGAGGAAGCATTTTCATTTCTCAACTTAATTGTAGCCTGCCTGCCTTCTCTGGCTATCAAATGTCCATCACTCAGAACAACCTGTCACACCAGTCACTCCTTTGCCTCCAGGAGGATCTCTAAGTGGTCATGGGTTCCAGCCAGTCCCCCAGGCAGAAGACACAGCCCCTTTCAAGGGTCACCCCCAAGAACAGCCCCTCTGCCTCCCTCTGGGCCTGACAGCATCCTCTGGGCAGAGGGGAGGGCAGCGCATTCCCAACCTCCATTGAGGAAACCAGGGGCCAGCTAGGAACCTGGCTCCCAGGATCTGCTGTATCCTGCTGGGAAGTGCAAACAGTTAACCCTTGGCTGCTAACTGAAAAGTTGGTGGTTCGAGTCCACTCAGAGGCACCTCTGAAGAAAGGCCTAGCGATCTACTTCTGAAAAAAAATCAGCCATTGAAAACACTATGAAGCACAGTTCTACTCTGATACGTACGGGGTCGCCATGAATCAGAATCGACTTGACAGCAACTGGTTCTGGTACCCCAATGACATTTTCTCAAGGCCTTCCACCTGCTAAACCCAACCAATTCTGACATCTGATCCTCCTGTGAATGAAAGGGACTCATAATGCCTAAGCACCTACTATGTGCCAGGTAGCATCTAAGAGCGTCACATTGCCTACTGCATTTAATTTTCAAATAACACTATGGAGGAATGTAGCATTATCATTATTTTACAGATGGGGAAGCTGAAGCTCAGAGAGGTTTTCACTTTCTAAGTCTATAAGAATCACCTGGGGAGCTTGTACTACATGAAGATCCCCAGTCCCGCCCACTAAAGGTTCTAACTCAGCATTCTAGAACATGGCTCTGGTTGATGTCTACCATCACTACCTCATCAAGTGCTCTAACACAGGTGCCAGGGCTCTTGCCTCTCAATAAAGAAGCTATATGCCTTTACAGGCAGGGCAAACACTAATACTTGGAAACCTTCTCCGCTAGGGGTGGGGGTAGGGGTAGGGGATGAACAGGAAGTAGAAATCAAAGCAGCACATTTGGAAAATACCAATCACGCATACAAGAAACCTATTCATTTTCTCTCTGGTTGGAGCCAGACACATGGGGCTCTAAAGACGAGAAATAATTTCTTTGATATTTAGCACCAACCATTAGTGCCCAGGCGTGTGGTGGCACAGTGTTTAAGAGTCTGGCTACTAACCAAAAGGTCAGCAGTTCAAATCCGCCAGCCGCTCCTTAGAAACACTAAGGGGTAGTTCTACTCTGTCCTACAGGGTCACTATGAGTTCGAATCGACTCAACAGCAACGAGTTTGGTTTTTGGTATTAGTGCCCAGCTTCCTTTTAAAGACAAGTCTCAACAACAAAGCACAATTCTCCCTTTGGCTATCCTGATCTTGGGAGATTTTTCCAGAGGAAACTACATCTCCTCTGCCGATCACATCACATTTCACCTTAAGAAGGGGCTTCTTTTACAGTAATAAACCAAAAAACCAAACCCACTGCTGTCGCGTCGATTCCAACTCATAGCAGCCCATAGGGTTTCCAAAGGTGTAATCTTTACGGAAGCTGACTGCCACATCTTTCTCTCATGGGGTGGCTGGTGGATTCAAACCACCAACATTTCGGTTAGTAGCCGAACTCTTAACCACTGCACCACCAGGACTCTTTTGTAGTAATAAAAAAACAACAACAACAAAAAAAAAAATATTGCCATTGAGTTGATTTCAGCCCACAGCAACCCGATAGGACAGAGTAGAACTGCCCCATAGGGTTTCCAAGGAGCAGCTGGAGGATTTGAACTACCGACCTTTTGGTTAGCAGCTGAGCTCTTAATGACTGCACCATCAGGGCTCCCCTTTATAGTAATAAAAACCTGTTGCCATCCAGTTGATTCCAACTCATAGCGACCCTATAGGACAGAGTAGAACTGCCCCACAGGGTTTCCAAGGAGCAGCTGGTGGATTCGAACTGCTGACCTTTTGGTTATCAACTGAGCTTTTAACAACTTCACCACCAGGCACATTACTGTATAGTAACAGTTAATTCTTATACAGCTCATACTATATGCCATACATTGTTCTAAGTAGGTAGGTATTGTCACTGTCCCCATTTTAGAGTTGAAGAGACTGAGTCAGAAAGGTTTCAGTGACCTGTCCAAGCTAGGAGCAGAGCCAATATTTCAACCTGGGCACTCAGGTTCCGGAATCTCAGACAGAAGAGTTGGGGAAACCCTTAGGGCTGTATCACCAATTACATTACTCTCCTGAAGCTAAGACATGAGTGAAGAATTTTATCCAGTCAGTCCCTACTCCTCCACGCAGCACCAGCCTCTTTAAGACCCAGACCTTTAAGTCCCACCCTCCCCACCATACGCATGCGCGCACACACATGCACACACACATTATGGCCTTCACCCTGCCCCCCAAGTCCTTGCAGTTCCTCCAGTTCCCTCTCCTGCCTTGGGCTGCCCACTGCTTTGCTCCACAGCTGCCTGGCCTTCCTCACACTCACCTTTGAAGCTCCTCTAATGGCACAGCCCTCCCCTCAAGAGCTCCCCATCCCCAATCACCCATATGAAACTGTCCATATGTCCCTCTCCTCCCTTGTGCTGGGAACTGTTGGAGGGCAGAGGCTCTCTCCACAGCACCCAGTGTGGAAACTGGCTGTCATGGATTGAATTATGTCCCCCCAAAAATGTTTGTATCAGATTGTAATTTTATGTTAAAGAAGATTAGGGTGGGATTGTAACACCCTTACTAAGGTCACATCCCTGATACAATGTAAAGGGGGTTTCCCTGGGGTGTGGCCTGTACCACCTTTTATCTTACAAGAGATAAAAGGAAAAGGAAGCAAGCAGAGAGCTGGGGACTTCATACCAAGAAAGCAGTGCCAGGAGCACAGCGCATCCTTTGGACACAGGGTCCCTGTGCAGAGAAGCTCCTAGTCCGGAGGAAGACTGATGAGAAGGCCGACCAAGAAAGAAAGTCTTCCCCTGGAGCTGATGCCCTGGGTTTGGACTTTTAGCCTACTTTACTGTGAGGAAATAAACTTCTCTTTGTTAAAGCCATCCACTTGTGGTACTTCTGTTATAGCAGCAGTAGATGACTAAGACACTGGCATATACCAAAACCAAACCAAACCCACTGCCATCGAGTCGATTCTAAGTCATAGTGACCTTGTAAAACAGAGCAGAACTGCCCCATAGGGTTTCCAAGGCTGTAAATCTTTATGGAAGCAGACTGCCACATCTTTTTCCTGCAGAGTGGCCAGTGGGTTCCAACCACTGACCTTTCAGCTAGCAGGCGAGCACTTAACCACTGCACCACCTGGCTTGACTGGCATATACCCAAAAACACCCAAACCCAATGCATGTAGTAGATGCTTACTTAGAGTCTGGTGACTGAATGAATAAATCCTTGACCAAAAGCAATCCAGCCTCTGCTTAAACTACTCCTCCAATAAGGTGCTCACTGCTCCTGAAGGTGGCCCATTGGTTCCATCTGTGGACACGGATGGACAACCCAAATGGAGAGCATATGATTATTGTTGAGGCCTCAATATGCATAATCCTAAACCACTGCTCTGGCTCCACTGCTCCCAAGAAGGGGTGGTCTTATCTCCCACTTCATCCAGGGGGAAAGAACACAGGAGGCTGTGCAGCCAAGTGCCTGGGTACAGGGCTGGGATGGAACTCTGCCCCCTCCAAGCCCTAAGCACACTGCCCCCCATCTGCACTGCAGAGTGTGTTCCAGGAGGCAACAGAGGTAGCCAGCAGCCCCTGGAAGAGACTGCATGCTATCCCCAAACTGTCAGACCTCAAAAGGGTGAGGGCTCTGTGTTGGCAGGAAAAGTCCCTAAGAAACCCTGAGAAACTTGCTGTGACGTTGGAAATGCTCTTCTGGCAGAATCTGAAAGAGACATCCTGGCTCTAAGCAGGCTTAAGAGGCTCATCAGCCCCTAAGCTGTGGTCAGCTGACATCTAGGGGGTGGGGGGAGAAGGGGGTAGCGCTCTAGCTAAAGGAGGTTCACTTCCCTAGAGGGCCAGGGGCCCACCCACTGCCCTGCCTGGGGTTCACCTACCCCACCTGTCGCTCTTCTACCCTGTGGGGGATGTCCTGAAGGAGGCTCAAGGGGGCTTCTGCCTTTAAGGTTCATCAGGGAAGGTGTAGGTATCCAGTTTAAGGACCCTATATGGAGGATTCAGAACAGAAGTGGTAATGGGAGTCATAAGACACTACATATCATAGTAGAAACAGCATGGAATTTGGAGCCAAGAAGAGTTAGGTTTATGTCCCAGCTCCCCCACTGATGCTCTGGCCTTGGGCTAATCTTCTACCCACCCTCACCAGTCTCAAGTGCACAATCTGCAAAACGAGAACACTAAAAATGCCTGCTTCGAAAAGAATATATATATTTTTCAACTACAAAACACCATGAAGATGATTATTATTGACAACTGTGAGCTGGGAGGCACCAGACAATAAGTCTTCCCTTCAGTGGCAGAGCCGATAACTAGACGGCTGCCCAGATTAAGGAGTGGACATCTGAGCAGCCCTCTAAATGCCCATGAAAGAGGCAAACCAGGGGCCGTTTTCACACCTCATTACCCTGGGGTCTCAGCCCCCGGGGTCTCTGCAGCCTCGCCAAGGTTCCCGTGGCCTGGTGATAGTGTAACCCTATGGATGAACAAGGTTATTTTGTTTTATTTTAAATTAAGTTTTTATTTGGAAGTTTCAAACTTGTAGAAATGTTGCAAGAATAATAATAGTACAAAGAATGCCCATATATTCCTTACCCAGACTCACCCACTGTTAGTGTTTTGCCCCTATGCTCTATCATCCACCCAGCATACATACGCACACACAATTTTTTCTGAACCACTTAAGAGCAAATACTTTAGTATGGATTTCCTAAGAATAAGCGCATTCTTTTAATCACAGTGGTTACGCAGTTTTTATTAGTCCAAAGCAGTTGAGTTTGCATGCTCCTGACCCAGGCAATCCCAGTTTAAGGGCACCTGATCACCGCAGCAGCAGCTGAATGTGATTAGGACGCAGAATTCACATCCCCACCCCAACTAATAGTTGTGTGGATGCACTGAACAGGAGCTCACATTTATTGGGCATTTACCATGTGCCAGGCGCTATGCTAAAGCCTTCCCATCAATTACTCATAGAATCCTCACATTTAGTCCTATTTTACCAGGAGGAAGTAAGGCTTAAAGCAAGTGGATAACCTGCCAAGGTCAGGGAACTGTAAGCAATGGAAATGGAATTAGAACGACATAGTCTGATTCCAGAGCCCGAACTTACGCACTGCTTCCTTGAAACACTACCACCCACATATACAACCCCTATACATTTTTCTGCACGATGAAGTTGCCTGATTTGTGCTTTGGGCTTCAAGGAAATCCAACCCTGCTGTCCTGGCCAGCATCCAGATAACTGTGAGCAGGCTGGATGCAAGAGAGCTGGTCTGGCACAACTCGGCCTGAGCAAGAGATGCTCCGAGGTCATGGCAGCTGCTGATGTTGTTTTCCTCAAGGACTGTTGTACCTGCCACTCTGGGCTACGTAGGGCCCTTGGAAGGCCACTGAGCAGTCTCCCCAGCCTTCCTCGTCACCTAAGACTTAACAGGGGAATTGGTACATGTTTCTGTTTAGGAAAACACAAAGCCATACAATAACATGATGCAACTTTCCAAGGTTTTGATCTTAACGGAAAATGTGGGAGGAGGTTTTCTAACAAATTCAATTGAGGGTAAAGTCTATGTGAATTTTTGGATAGAACCAACATTTTGGTGACGTTTTCTGCATCCAGGCTCCCAGGTGGTTGGCCTTTCCTCTTTTCTGTCATTAGAGTTTTGATTGAAAAGCTGAACTAATATAATGAGTGGCTTTATGGAACTCACTTCCCCTCTCTGAGCCCAAATTTTTGCACTAAAAAATGCAATGACTGTGAGACTCAAGCCAGATAATGTTTGCGAAACACTCTGTAAACAATAAAACATTAACACCGAATACTTCATTTCAGAAAAACAAAAAGCAAATGTTTTGACAGCCACTGAAAGCAGAAAATACTAGAAAGATGTTTACTTGTGTTTTATTTAAAAACAAGAGGCAAATAAAACCATATTCCTCTGTTCTCCCCTCTGCCAATATTTACTTCATTTCAGTTTACTGAGATGCTACTGTCTTATGCTGAGCAAAAAGATTCAAACCCATGCTCTCCTCTGGAGAGAGAACCTCAGCAAGCACCCCGTGAAATCAGCAAGTATTCCACATCATGAAGTGCTCAAGTTTTCTGCTGCAAGAAATGGATGCTAGAGCATATTAAAATATCTGCTAAGTATGAGGAGGAGCCCTGGTGGCACAGTTGTTTGGAGTTATGGCGAACTACAGCTGCTAACCAAAAGGTCGGCAGTTCAAATCCACCAGTTGCTCCTTGGAAACTATGTGGCAGTTTTACTCTGTCCTGTAGGGTCGCTAGGAGTCGGAATTGACTCGACAGCAATGGGTTTGGTTTTTGGGAAGTATGAGGAGCAACTGATGCATCCTGAAAACCTCACACAACTTTCCTGTCCAAGAATCCATTAGGAAAAATAAAATCAGCTGTGTCCATGTTTGGCGCCCCCCCGCCCCACAACCTTACTGAGCCATGTTACAGGAGGATACACACACACAAATCAATCTCTAATATTCAGACGTGCTCATAGCAAATCTGAGAAAGCAGACTGAAACAAAACATTCTTTATGTGGGGAAAAGAACAGTTACTCACGAATCCTTAAATTTCTCAAGAAATTACCACAAAAGGGTTTGGGACGCTGTCACACACTGCTTTCCCCTAGGCTTGGGAGGATTCATTGAGGCCCAGGGGGTAGGGAGCAGGGCTTTCTATAGGATAAGCACTAGGGACTTTGCCAACAAGAATTACCATGGGAGAGTCAGCAAACGAGGACAGTTGACTGTACAGTCAGTGCCCTTAAACAGCCCAGCTGAAGACTTTGCCTGTACTTCATGGGAAAAACAGAAACCATGCAACAGGAGGACCCACCTCTACCTGACCAAATCTCCCAACCTCCTTACATCCAACCAGCCCTCAGTCTTTCCTCCTGTCTAATGGATGAAGTGGCCAGCTCCTGTCAGAGACCAGTGGAGACTTGTGTTCTGGAACTCATCCCTCTCACCTTCTCAGGAACACCACTCCAGCAATTGTCTCATGTCTTTTCTGCATCATCTATGTTTCCCTCTCTACTAGATTATTCCCATCAGAACAAAGCATGCTCTAGAATCTCTCACCAAAAAAAGAGAAAAAAAAAAAAAAAGGAAGAAAATCCTCCCTTAGACCCACATCACTCCCCAATTAACAGCTAATTTCTCAACTCCACTTCCAACAAAACAATTGGAAAGATTTGCCTATACTTCCTGCCTCCATTTCCTCACGGCATATTTTCTCTTCCACCTACTGCAGTTAAGCTTTTCCTTTAGACTTCAGTGACCACTCATTTCCCTGTGTTTCCTCCTACCTTCTCAGTCTCCTTTGTCTGATCCACCTTTTCTCCCAACCTCTAAACGCTGGTATGTCCCAAGGCTTAGGTCATGTTCTCTTTCCTGTCTACACTCTCTTCCTAGGTAAATGCACCCAATCCCCTGGCCCTGAATAACAGCTGTAATATCCAAATATTTCTCTTTAGTCTTATCTCCCATCCAAGCTCCAGATTCATACATCTGACTACTTGATATATCACATCTCAAATGTAACACAGCAAAACAAGATCTCATGACTCTCCCCAACCCCAAAGCTGCTCCTCACTCAGACTTCCCTTCTCAGTGGTATACGTACCATCAACTCAGGTGTTCAAGCCCCAAACCTAGGAGTCATCCTTGACTCTTCTCTTTCTCTCCCAAACCATATCCATTCCCTCAGGAAGGTCTTCAGACTCTACTTCCTAAATACAGCCTGAATCTGACTTCCCTCCATCTCCACTGCTGCCACCCTCGGTCAAGCCACCATCAGCTGTTGCCTAGACTACAGCAACAGCCTCCTGCTGCTGTCCCGCCTTCCTACAGTCGTCCACCTACAGTCCATTCTCCTCACAGCAGATAGACTGATCTTTCTAAAAATGCAAGTCAAATGTCACTCCCAGCTTAAAACCCCCCAATGGCTTCTCACTGGGCTTAGAATAAAGTTTAAAAACTATACTTACCCTGGGACACAAAGCCATACACCATTCAGCTGTCTCCCACCTCCAACGTTTTCTCATACCACCTTGTCCCTTGTTCACCATGTTCCAGCTACACTAGTCTTTCTGCTTCTTGAAAATGAGGATCTTTGGTGCGTTAGGGGCCTTGATGGCTGTTCCCTGAATGCTTTTCCCCTTTATCATCACAAGGATGGTTCCTTCTTGTCATTCAAATCTTAGTTTAAATGTCATCTATTCAGAAACACCATCCCTGACTTCCCAATCCAACCAAACCACGTGATATTACACTTTATTTTAATTTTCTGCATAGTATAGTTACTACTATTTATTTATTTTCTGTGACACCCCCCCCCACACACACACACTAGATTGCAAGCTCCATGAGCACCTTGTCTGTTTGACTCATTTCTGTAGTCCCAATGCCTAGAAAAATGCCTGGCACATAAGAGGCATTTAATAAACATCAACTGACCCAGTTATAAACCAGATGGGTCCACTGACAGAGAAGTTCTGAGGGTCCTCAGGCAGTTCCCCCACCCACACACACCCACAAGGCAAGGAGACAGGACAACAGGACCACAGTTATCGCCCCAGACCTCTCTTCTATAAATGTCATCCTTCAGTATTTCAATCAGCTAACACCTGTGGGGTCTCATGCTACAGCCCAAATCAACAAGGGAGACCTGGGATTTTCTGGGATCATCCCAGTTTCAAATATGCTGCCTCACTACTAACAATGTTTTCAAGTTGAAGAAGTGAATTCTGACTCAGTCTCCAAAAGTACACCCAGGAACAGTCAGACCACCGTCCAGACCTTTGGCTGGTTCATTCATTCAGTGAACAAACATTTACCCAGTGCTTGCTCTGTGCCAGGCACTGGGGCAAAGGATCAAAAGCAGTTTCCAACCTCACGGAGCTACAGAAGAGCAAGCAAAGTGAGAAACCGCTGTGACACAGGCACAGGGTGGGGGGCGGGGTAATGACTCTACAAGTGTTAAGAGTTTGAACGACACTTTAATTTACTGTCCCTTGATCTTATTTCTACAGACCCAAGTCTGCTGTACTAACCTGGCTAGTGGGGACCAACGTTCAAAGGTTTTTGAGGAAAAGCTACCGCCTGACTAACGGATGCAAAAGTGAGCTTCCCGGTTCCACAACAGCTAAGCAGACGCGGACTGTTCGACGAATATTATTGGTTGATCGGTCCCCTCCCCAACCCCACCCCTCCCCACAGGCGCACACAGAGGAGGGATTGGGGGGTGGGGGGGCACGGTTACGACCCTCCGCGACCATCCCAAAGAACTGGCCAAAGGGAAGGCCTCCCAAGGATATTCCCTTCGTGTCCCCTCGGGCCCCGGACCTGGGCCGAACTCCTGTTCTCCTCTACCCACTCCCGCAGGTCCAGGCTCCGCGCAGCCCCAGAACTCAGCAGGGAGGCGTGTCCGGCCCCTCAAACCCCAATCTGGCCCCATTGCAAGGTCCACGGCGCAGAGTCTGCAGCCCGTGACTACCCAACGGACCAGATCCCAGACCTGCGCCCCGACTCGCGTCCTGGTCCCCCAGCGGAGATGCGGATTCCACCCCGCCTCCCTCCCGGAGCCCGCCACACGACTCGGGCACACAGAACCCAGCACAAGCGCGGCCGCGGCGCTGTGCGCGCCAACTCAACCCCGGCCCGCGCCGGAGGGGAAGGAGGGGCGCGGGGCACCCGGCGGGAAGCGCCCCTGCCCCGGGCCGCACAGGTGAGAGCGCGGCGCGCTCCCCCAGGCCCGGCGCGGCAACCGCGCCCCAACTCACTCGATGAAGTAGCTGGCGCCCTCCTCCGTGAAGCCCTCTTCCCAGCCGCGGGGCAGGTCTGCGGAGACACGAGAAAGTCGGGTCAAACTTGGGCCTCCGCGTAGCGCGCCCGGAGTACACCCCACCCCGCTGGCCCCGCACTCACCTGAGCGGATCATGTGGCCAGAGTTGACCGGCTCCCCGGTGCGCGGGTGCAGCCAGGTTGTGCAGCGTAGCTGGTCACTGAGGGGAGAGAGGTGCACCTGTTAGCGCCGCCGCCGCCCGGGGGACACCCGCCCGCCCGCCGGGCCCCACGCCCACACGCCCCTGCCCGCATTCCCTCGTTCCCGCGCCGCACTTGATAAAGAAAACGCGGCCGTCCTGGCACACGCCGTAAGACCAGTGCTCAGGTAAAGTGTCCCGCGGGACCGCCGCCGCCGCCATGTTCTCCGAG